>NW_017306511.1:1249773-1273804 GCF_000935625.1 Nanorana parkeri
GCCAAATTGTTGTATCCGCTCCAAACTCTTCCTCTCCTGTTAAAGAGTTCGGATATTGCCAAAATTACTAGAGCCATGACACGCTTCATATGGCAATCAAAATGGCCTAGAATATCTGTTAAGAAGTTGTGGCTCCCGAAGAGTGAGGGCGGTGCTAACCTGCCGAATATAAAACTATACAGTTACGCCTGCCTATTGAGACATGCTCTGGATTGGCTCAACGACGATTCTGCATATTCTAATACGCCCCTGGAGAAGGCGTTTCTGGCCCCTTGGGATATTAAAGCAATTCTCCAGTGCAAGGTCTCAACTCTACCCATGGGTGTTCAACAGAATGTATTGTACAGGGACACGGTGGTGGCGTGGAGAGAGATGCGGAGAGGTCTCGGGCTTTCCCCATTTCCCTCCAGGCACAGTCCTATTATGCATAACCCAATGTTCCCCCAGGGCATGGAGTATAGGGCGTTCAGCCTGTGGAAATCCAGGGGCTTACACTCCTGGAAGCAATTGTTCCGGCCGGACACGTGGGCACCATACACATTCCAAGAATTGATGACACGGTATCGTCTGCCCTCACATCACTTTCTCCACTTCTTACAGGCCACTAAACATTGGCAAGCGATATCTAGGGATCCCAAGAAAATTTTTGCTACCTAATTCCTAGACGTACTACTGTCCTCTAAATCATACTCAATATCTACTCTATATCCTAGACTTCAAACAGTATTCACGCCATTGCTGGCTATCTCGATTGTTAAAATTTGGGCCAGATAATTCGAAGATCCGGACCTAGTGGACAAGGCCCTGCAGTGATACAACAAAGTCAGGAAGGTGATCACTAGCGAAATATGGAGGGAGACCCAGTTTAAGCTGCTGCACAGGGCTTATGTCCCTTATTTCATGCCGGAAGGCACCGCTTCACATCAAACCAAGTCATCCAGCTGTCCGAAATGTGGCTGTGCCCATCCCACTTTGAAACACTGCCTATGGACTTGTCCCCGGATCCATCAATTCTGGACGCTCCTGATGTCCTATATCGCACAGATTCTTTCCTGGGATCCCCAACTAGACCCTGCCCTATGTCTGTTCAGTCACTGCTCCTCACAGGAAGGAGACAGACAGGGTAGGTACCCCAAGGGGCTGGACTGGTTACACATCTGCCTCCTTGCAGCTCGAAGAGTGATTATGCGCAAATGGAGCGATGACAAGCCTCCTACAGTAGAGGAGGTGATCAAGGAGCTCAAACTTCTCTTTTGCAGGGAAAGAATAGACGCAGAATCACATGCTGATGCGTCTGCTAAATCTTTCTTCCGCAGATGGAAATTGTTCCTGATTCAATCCTACACGACAGCGGAAATTAGTCAAATTGTTAAACCATTCCGTTACACAAAATGGTATCTAACTGGTCACATGTCGAACACCCTGGGGAAACTGGCGTTAGAACAGAAATAGTTGAGTCATTTGTATCTCCAGCTTACATTTGTTTGTCTGTATTCATTGGAAGTTAGGATCCATACTATTTACTATATGGCACTAGGTCGATTGCATAAACATCTGTGTCGAGACACCTATCATAGATGCAATTTATTGATGTTAAACTGCTTAGAACATATGTTATTTTGTTTTTATTTTATTTTCTCGTTACTGTTTTCTTCAATATAGCCTGCGATTGAGGCTTGTACGTGTCTGTTCTTGATGTCACCTGTGTTAAAGCGTGCGTTATCGGCATGCAGATGCGCAGACAGTGTTTTTGTTTTTGTATCACAAAATTCTAATAGAATTTGTTTAAAAAAAAAATAATACTCAAGTGGTGCTTGCAGCTGACGTTTGATGAAAAACAATTCATGAAGAACCAGCCAAAATTTGTATAGTGTATGACCAGCTTAAGAGTGCAAACACCACAAATGAAGCAAACCTTGCACAAGAAAATACAGAATATAACCTATTTATATGTAAAATCTCAAATAAAACTTGATAAAAAAATTAATTAGCAGTTAAAAATTAAAATTTTCTTACTTACTGCCCTCATTTGACCGGCACCTTATTTACCTGTAATGTTCCATAGCGGCCCTGTTGATTTGCTCCAGGCTTGTGTGGGTCCCAGGGATGGCCCCCCATTTCTGTACTTTTTACGTTTCTTTCACTTCTCTACTCTACTTCACTCTTCTTTCTGTTTAGTCTTTCTGTTGCTGTCTCTTCTCGTATTGCAGAGTATAGGTGCTTCATGCTCTTGTTGACTATACACTGAGTGGCCAGATTATTAGGACCACCCCATCAGTACTTCGTTGGGCCATGAGATGACTCCACGAGATGACTTGGTTTTGCTGCATCGTGACTCCATGAGATGTTGAAAGGTGATGCAAGGAATCTGACACTGCACGGTTGCCCTTCTGTTGTCTTGTACCAGTCTTGCCACTATCCATTCTGCCCTATCATTGACTAGTCGCTGATGGCCACAATTCGCACGTTCAGACCCAGATTTTCGGCTGACAGTCCAGTCTTTAAACACTTTAACAACAGCTGCTCTTGAACATTTAACAAATTCTGCTGTTTTGCTGATACTCGCTCCATGGCTTGAGCGCCAACAATCATCACACGTTCAAAGGCTGTTAAATCGCATTGTTTACCCATATCTTCAGAAAAAAATCACTTCCACTGTCATGGTAAACAACCTGCTAACCTATTTAGAATGGTCTGACCCTATAGCAAATTCAGCGCGAAATTATAGCTAATTATAGCTAATTTGCCTACAAACGTCAGGTGGTCATAATAATCTGTTATATTCAAAATCTTGATGCCCGAATGTGCTTACTGCAGGTGCCTGAGGTTTTTGTTGAACTGCTGTACTGTCAATTTCATATAATAAGCTACTTTGCATCATTTAGGTCACCCTCTGCAATATGTTGCTGTTCTTTACATTGCTGTATTCTATCTATTTTTGTTTTATTACAAATGTAAAAAAAAAAGTTACATTTTAGTCACCACAGACCCTAGCTTCTGGCCACTTGCTTAGGGATCGGTAAAGTCACTCAGCCTTTTTGTGAAATCTTGAGAAACCTGAGGATGCCGGAGTGCATTCTTGCAGTATTTGGGATCTTGAGGCTTCACACAACATCTCAGAGAAAGCCTAGGTAAGTGGGCTGCAATCTGCGGTAAATATCATCAACTTCTAACTGCTGATGAGTTGGTTTTTTCAGGTTTTCCTTAGCATTTTTCCATGGTGGACTGGATGGGATATTAAATGGATTTTTGTGTGTGCAGGGTTAACGTTAAAACCTGTTATAGTTCCTATTTCAAGTATCATATTACTGCATAACTAGTTTGTAAAAGTATCTTTTCATATGAGGTGGTAGTAATGTCTAACCATTTTCAATCACGTGTATTAGGTACTTGCACAATATGATCAGGTGAGGCTTCTTTGGGATTTTAGTGATCAGATAGTTTAGAAAACTCTAATTAGCTGCTATCCTTTACCCATGATTAGATAAGGCGAGGAGGTGACTGTGCATACCTCCCTTTTGCAAAGTCTGAGCTGAGCTAATGTATTTATGGACCCACTGACCAATGTGGGTTCCTGAAATCCTTTGGCTCATACCTGCACATCTAAGTGCCCGTACAGGGTGTAGTAAATACTGTTTCTGAACAGTCCACTTTTTGTGTATAGTTCCATTGTTCCAGAAACTGGTAAATACTTCACAAGTTCATGCTTAGCAACATCAGTTTATCATCTTTATGTTTGTTCTGTACAAGGAATATAGATTTCTCAAGTACCTCTACATCTTTCCCAAACAACTAGACTTATGGATATTTAATTTTGCCCATTTTACAAACAGCAAAACAAATGGAAACCAAACAAGCATTAGTACCTTGGAGACCTTGCATAGGATTGAAGAGTTTTTATTCTGTCAGTGGGAATTACTTGCATTTGTTAATGTAATCCCATCACATCATCACAACCAAACTCAACTTTACAAACTGCCTCAAAATATTTAATAACACTCTCAATTAAATGTAAATAATAGAGCATGCTTTCAGCTTCAGAGGCAAGTACATAACACACATGATGTTAAGGTTAGACATTTCTCTGTTCTGCCGTTCTGTTTTATCTGGAACAAGACAACGGTGATAACCAGCAGAGTTTTTCATCATAATGTCAGTGCTTTCTGTTTTCCACTTCTTTTTGTGTTTTGTCTCCCCCTCTCTTTTGATGTTTTTCAATGTTGCTGAACAGAAATAGATTTCTGTACCTGTTTTCCATGTTTGTTTATATAGTATATGTATTTACAGATAATATTGTAAAATATTGTTCTTCAGGCAAAGTCTTTATTACAAATAGTGAATGTTTTGTCTTGAATATTATAAAATGTTTGAAGCTGTTCTTAACTAGGAAAATGGAAGTCCAGCAGACTAAAGCTGCACAGCATTATAACCAATTAAACCCCAAAAAAATGTTAAAAATAGTTTCACTTTTTTTTTTAAAGTCTTGGAAGAATATGGAAACGCTGCTAACCAGAATTTGTATTTAGAATTGCCCTATAGCTCAACCCTTTTATTATTTTAGAAAAAATATATCTATTAGTATCTATATCTATTATAGATATATATCTATAATATAATCTATTATTGGTAAGATATGGCACCAAAGGCTCCTAACCAAAGCAGGCCTTTTACCTTAAAAGGTTTAAAATAGCTGACATGTTCACTTTAATGATCTGTGAAAAACTGTGCACTGCCACAATATTTTAAAGTCTAATTCCACCTTAAAACTACCCACCCCTCCCCCCAGCATTTCTTTTTACATCTCTGCATACATATCTTTTTTAAAGGGAACTTCTGTCCAGACCTGAGATGTCATGAATTTCCTTCCTCTGATGGTGGGCAGACCTGACTCTGCTGTAAAGAATAGCACTACGTATTGACATGGCCCTGTTCTTCTGTAAGCTCCAGGGTAGCTTAATGACGCCCCCCAGGGAGTCCAGGTGTGTCCTGATTGACCTATTTAACCCAGAAGAGGACTGTTGTTGGATCGCTGGAATTGGACTTTAAGTATTTAACCGGCCAGATCACCATTTACTTCCTACCTTCTGTGATATGATCACTAACATTGTTATTATTTTTATTTCCTCTTTGAATATCCCACGGCACTTCTGTAAGTGATATTTTTTGAACAAAACACGCTTTTTATGAAGTCTGAATATACAACATGTGTGCTTCAATCTGTTGTAGCACTAGAACTGTAAAGATCCTAGGTTATTTTTGTCATTCTGTGTTATTTTAAATTAATTTAAATTTCATTAATTGGATTAATTGTTGCCAATCTAAAGTGAACATTTACATACGGGAATGGTATGTGCATTTTCTACCCTTATAAAAAGAAAAGCTACCACATACAATATTTAGCCTGAGACTTTCATTATAAAGTGCTTGAATGTAATGTTCAAATTTTAATAGGTTACATTTGTATTACAGGGAAAATACTTAATGTTTAATATTTCCAATTTGTCCATAGATTTGCCTCCTCCATCTACAAGAGAGAGGCCTCCAGGCTGTAAAACTGTATTCGTTGGAGGATTACCTGAAAACGCTACAGAGGAGATAATTCAAGAGGTCTTTGAGCAATGTGGAGACATTACAGCAATTCGCAAAAGCAAGAAGAATTTCTGTCACATTCGATTTGCAGAAGAGTTCATGGTTGATAAAGCCATTTACCTATCTGGTACAGTAGATTCTAATTTTAGCAGTTTCCCATTTTCTGTAATTTCTTTTTGCATTGTACGTTCATTCTGCCCTTCTTGTGTTATCCATGTTTGTGGCACTTGCTATCAGTATACCCCGTCACATCCCCCATCACGCTTTCCAGAACTTGCTGGGTGTTTAAATGATTGTTAATACACAGAGGTTGTTGATCAGATTGTAGAAACCCCAAATAATCGATAATATCCAGAAAAGCAAAAAACTCACCGCTCCAATTCCACCAGACTGCAGATCAATATAGATATCGGCTGCAGTGTGCTCCCACCATAGAGAGGCGCTGGAGTGGGCGAGATACTATGGTGATGTATACCTTGTATTATGGACTTTGCATGGAATTTACAACAATAAAGTTGGTGGCTGATTGGAGAGATATTCCAAGATAATTGATGTTCGTGATACTATTGTATTGATGTCAAACAGATGGCTAAATATCATACCATTGCTGCCAACATTTGTAGATTAAATATTAGGAAAAAATTGTCGTGCCCAGATCTGCTCATACATCTCCCATAAACTCCCTATTCTCACCTATAGTTAGCACAGTCACATATTACATCCAATTTATCTAGCCATCTGAGTGGTCCATAGATGAGTAGAACTGGCCTCTCCTAAATCCTCTACCTAAATCGTTTTGGTCAAATAGTCTTAGAAACTAAATCTGATGGTCGGTATATTCAGTATCTAAGTATTTTATTAACATATGCTACATTTCTGCCACTAATTATCAGCTTATTCTTATGCCTCTTTTTTGTTATGAAACCTTTTCTTTTCTGTCCCCTAGTGATATGCTTGACAAATCCATGTTCAGTGAATAGGACACAATGTTTTTTTACATCGCTTTTGACTGAGGGATATTTTTTCATCATCAGTTTACTCGTGTTTAAAGTGCGCTTTTTAGTTAACACAATTTATTACAAGTGAAATCTTTATGGTGGTTATCAAGCTTCAGAGACTGTTTTACAAAATGATGAAGCAGAAGACAGGCATACACTTTAATAATTAAAAGAAAAGGTTATCCTGCTGTCTGAGTCACCAGATATGTGGATCACAAGTACGTCTCTGAATAGCTACAGAGTGTGATTTCTTTTTTATTTTTTCGCATCTTTGAAGCATTAGAAACTTGAATGAACAGAAAATTGGTACTTCTATATTGAAGAGCAGCACTCTAAACTTTAAACTATAACTAAGGACATTTTTTTTTTCTTTCTCATTCAGTGAGGGACTTAATATGAGGGACAATTGGGTTATAGTGCTGAAAACAGGAGGGTCTGGACACTGGCAAACAGAAACACAGTGACCAACTGGTATAACCCCTCACACTCCCAGCATGCCTGTTTTTGTGCTAATGTTCTGGGGGGATAGACCTCTTTTCTCTACTGAGAAAAGTTTAACTGCTTATAGTAGCCTTTTTTTCCTTTTTAATTCAAGAAAACATTTTTTCTTCAATTAACATTTACCTACATGCTGCTTGAGCTGGTCTCTATACACAGCTATACTAAATGGGTTATCATCAGCGATAGCTTTGGAGCTTTGGACCCCTCTGGACTGGACAATTGTGGGGCTGTATCTTTAGGGCACTTGGTTCTGCATTGTTGCACTTTCCAAACTTAAGTCTACTGTGTTAGCCATTAAGTGCTTTCCTAGTCCAAAGCCGTGTCAAAGCCACATAACTAGCTTTTTGAGAAGTGGCCCCTATATTTTGCTCAACATAGATTCCCTTTAACCCCTTAGTGAACAGTGACGTCCATATTACGTCACTGGCACCGGGCCCACGCCAGGACTCCGTTTACAATTGTAAAGCCGACTGTCGGCTTTACAGTAGAAGTGATCAGGCAACTCAGCTGTTGCCCGATCGATTCTCCGGGCCGGTAAACGGGCCGCCCCCCCCGCCGTGTCACCTGGGCTCCGTTGCCCCTGCTACGGGCCCGGGACCAGCTTCTCTGGTGTCGGGGGGAAGCTGGGGAGGAGATGGGCGAACCTCAGTTTGCCGATTCCCTCCCCGTACTATGGGCCTGGGAGCGATGCAGATTAAATCACTTCCGGTCCCATAGCTGTCAGTGCTGGGCTCCTAAAGCACAGCAATAAGCTATTGAAGCGTGATCTGCACTTCAATAGCTTATTTCTGGTGTAAAGGTGATGCTAAGGGTCTTTTGGACCCCCAGTATCACCTTAAAGAGGACCTGCAACTGCTTATCTGCTATCACATGCTTGTAAGCCCCCCTATGTGATAGCACTTAAAGTAAAGTTAAAAAAAATAGTTTTTTGAAATTAAATAAATGTAAAAATGATGTGTAAAAAATGTTTTAAGTTCCCTGCGAGCACCTGCGTCTTCACGTAAACGCCCGTCAGGTGCGCCTACATATGAAAACGAAGATCGTGCTACACATGTTGGGTATTGCCGCGCACGCCGGAGTGAGAGCAATAATTCTCAGGCCAATATTTATGCGTGTCTCTAAACCCTTGGTTTTCAACTGGTGGGCCATGATCCCCGTGTTCAGTGGGTCCCCACATACCTTCTACTTTTCTAGGTGAGTGGCTCCTCTGCCTCCCCCTAGCGCAGCACTGTCAGTTCTCGTGCCAAGCAGCCATTTAGCCATTCAAAGCCCACACTGGACCCCAGACTGAGGTTCCACTCCAGTTCTCGTAAGGTAGGGAGACTGGGCGGATCTTACATTTTTTTTATTAAATATTTTTGAGAGTGCGGATGTGTGTGTGTGAGAATGTCTGTGAGTGTGTGAGATTTTGTGCGTTAATCGCACAGTCCCATGCAATTAATGCACTGTACCGTGTAATTGAACTTACCGTACTTTCTGGTGTGGGAGGTGCATTGGGTTGCCATTCATTTAAATGGTACCCCAAGCACACACGCCACACATAGCTCGTATGCCCGCACTGGAATGCGCAGTACCCTAATTCCGTGCATTTCATTGCAGTGTGAATTTGGTCGTGACTTCATGACCAAGGACAAATGTGGGTCCTGAGGTTACATAGGTTGAGAACCACTGCTCTAAACTAATGACCTGTGGGGGCTTTTAAAGCATCATCTATGGACCTTTTGGGGTACTGAATTTTGTTGCAGTTTCATTTACGTACACAATTTTTAACCTGGGCATGTTGGGTATCTATTTACTCGTTGTAACCTCATCTTTTATATTTTATTTTAAAAATGGGTATTTAATTGTGTTTTGGGGCATTTAAGGGCATTTTTCATTACATTTTGGGGTTTGATAATATGTTGCGCTAATATCGTGCAACATAAAAAGTTTAAACTGCCAACATGTTATTCGACAGGGTCTTGGCTTTCAGAAAATATATAATATGTGGGGGGGGGATTGAAGTAATTTTCAGGCCTAAAATGTGGATAATATCATGGGTACAAAAAGGCCCCGGTCACTAAGGGGTTAAAGTTCTTACTTTCACATTGGGAAACTGAAACCCATTAAGGTTACTCTGCTGTTATTTGTAATATTTGGTACAATCTTATGAATTCGTTCAATGCAGAAAGTTGGTAAGGAATATGGCCCAAACACCATTTACTTCAAGCAAAAATGAAAAAGCTATAAGCTATTAGGATGATATTAAATGGTTTAAATAGTAAAAACCCTTAAAAATGCAAATGCACCAGCCATAGTGCTCAGTAATGACCGTCATTTTTTGGAAGTGTTTTATCAGTTTATCATTGCTTACATTAAGTACCCATAACTTGCTATGGAAAGTAGTAGTAATAAGCAGTGATAAGACAGCAGTCATTTCAATTACCATTAAGGAGTTGAACCTTTCCGCTCACACTCTTGCAAAGCGGAACTAAACATTCATATACCTTGCATTAATAAAACGAAAAGCTGCATTTCTATTCCAGATAGATGGCTTTGGTTATTCAAAATTGATAGATTAATTTGATCCCCTCCTGGTCTGCCAAGGATGGTACCATCTTAGCCCATAATTTGCAGTTGGCAAGGTAATACACTTTTAAAAAGAGATGTGCAAACTTTTCTTTACCCCTGTAAGAGGGCAGATCAGAAAGGAGGCAAGAGTAGGCTGGGGCCACATGTGGCCCCATCCATAGGTTGAACATCATTGTTTTTAACCCCCTACCCTCTAAATGTCTTTGTTATTTTCTATAATGTTGAAGAAGAAGTCCGGGGGAAAACATTTATTAACCCTTGCAGTGGGGCTTCCCCTGCACTGCAAGGGTTAAGTGCTCCTTTTTGTCTAGGTGCAAAAATAGAAAGGTTATACTCACCCGATTCCCTAGAGTCTCTCTTGCCCTCCTCTGCAGCAGTCTAAGAATCCTTGTGTCATCAGGCTCTATACAAGTGTATAGACATGAAGATGCTGAGGAACATTCCACCTGTGCAGTGGAGGAGACCAAGCAATGCAACTGTGTTAGTCAAACATTTTACTCAATTTTACTTAATCAGCTTTTCCTTTAGTCACTTCAGCCAGAATCCAGAAAGTACCTTACTGAGTCATTAGAGTATACTTTCTAAAGCCTGTGCTGTATAACTCTCTCTCCTCCTCCTTTTTTCATCAGTTGCTTCTTAGTACTGGCATCTTTATGTATCAAACTTGCTGTAGGCGAGGGGCAACATGTTGCCTGCAGATCATATTTTTTGGGGGGGAATTGTTTTCTTTTGTTGCAGGTGTTCTTAGATCACCACAATAATGGTGAAAGGCAGAGGGTGGCCTGCACTACAGAAAAACGAAGTATTGAGCTGAGGGTTATGCTCCTTGTATGCATCTTGAGTTTAAATAGACCTTTATGTATATAAATATAATCCTTTGTTGTTATACCACCTTTTTTTTATTTGGTTATATTGATAATCTTGTTTCTGTAGATATACTATGCTCAGAGAGTAACCACACACAAAAAAAGTGGTAACCTTTTGTGTGCCATTTTTCACTCTCCCGCCATTACCCTGTATGTTAGTTTTAAAAGATGTCACCTATTACCTATAACGTTTCCACAGGTTACATGTGATGGATACAATTATTTAATTAGCACATGGAAATACCAGCAGCTAGCAGAGACCCAGAACTGTGTGGTTGTCATAGAAACTGCAGAAATGCAATTAGCATCCTGTCATGAAGTTTCACTGTTTTTTTAAATCTTATTGGGCTTGTTTGTGTTATCAAACCATGTCCAGTCTCATCTGATCCACTTATCAAGCTAAAGCATACCACACTTCTAGCACTGCCAGCTGTCACAAGTGCTGGAATGCCGAGAGGTTTGTCAGTTGATTGAGCAACGCACGTCCTGACAAATTTAAAGTTCATTCCAGAATGGTGTCTATTTTGTAAAGTAACATATTGTACATTCATACTTGTTCTGTCTTTGCTTCCTCTTGGGTCATGTTGTCACTGAACGCTTTAATTCTCTGTGGAATTGAAGCGTTCAGTGAGCCTTAGCTCAAAGAGGAAAATAAGAGTTCCTAGAGTAAAGTTTAATATTTGTGTAGGCTGTATTAATAAACACATTAATATCATTAACTCTGATTTCCACATAGTAGAATTTCTCTTATTTTTTAATGTAACTCTTTCATTATTTCTCTCCAATAAAACAAAAGATAGTTTTGCAAAAGTGCAATAATAAACAGCATAAATAAACACTCCACATTGGCTGCTGGTGATGTATGTTATAGGCCAGTGGTTTTCAACCTTTATCACCTGTGTACCCCATGGCAATCCATTTCCATAAACTGTACCTTTCAATTGGTTTGGGCTTTAAGTAGGGTAAGGAGCTGTGTGCGCCATTCTGAATAGTGGGTTTGGACATTTGTGCTAACAGTGGGAGGGGCTTAAATGGGTGTGGTTAAATGGGTCAAGAGTATGCAACGCACAGAATTCAGGGATCAAGAGTATGTAATGTACAGAATAGCGGTATCAGGATTGCGTAATGCACATAATGCAGGGGTGCAAGAGTACAGTGGTTGGGAATAAGTAACACACAGTTTGCAGGGGTCAGGAGTAAGTAATGCACAGGGCGCAGAGGTCAGAACTGTATACCGCACAGGGTGCAAGGATCATGAGTAAGTAATGTACAGCCCTCCACGCTCACCCATTGAAGCCATAGGTGCTTAGGAGTAGAAGACAGAGCAGCCCACACTTCCTCCCTGCTTTCTTCTCTTCCTCAGAGTCTGCTTTCTGCTCCTATTGACACGGCTGGTGCCGACTGCGTGTCTCATTTGAGTGACATCACTTCATTCACAAACTGCAGGTGCTGGGGAATAATGCTGGTTAGATCAATCCTCTACTCCTGCTCCTTCCTGGCGAGGCCTGAGCTGATTAGTGTCACTTAGTGACCAAAAGACACTTTCTTCTACCATTATTAAAATTCTTGCATGGTTGGGAACCACCTTTATAGGCGAGCACAGCATAAAATGTACAGAAGCTGCACTCATTATACATTGTAAGTAACAAGTCAGAAAATTTAGAGAAGCTAGTGAGCACAATATCTATATAGCATGTGCATTTTGTTTTTGTTTTTTTCCAATCACATCTTCTGTGACATAAAAACAGGGGGTACAACAGGCACCTGACCTGTACGGAGAATTGGGCCTGCTCTAAACCTCCGCTTCTCCAATAGTCCTTAATAATGTTGGAGTCTTCCATCCCACCAGGTTCTCTCATTTGTTATAATAAAGGCCCACCTGAATTTTGATCTCAGATCAGCTAAATACATTCCAGGTGCAATAAAACAAAAGGTATGCACAGTCTTACAGTTTTGTTTTGTAGAAAGCAGACACAGCCTGAGTAGAAACGTCTCATGCTATGTGAAAGCAGTGGTGTCTCTACAGAGATCGGGCATGCCCCCTGTGAGTCAGAGCTAGAGCTCTCCAATCAACAGGGAGTGTACACTTTCCCAGTTGCAGAGCCATTGGTCCAATTTAGCAGTGGGTATGTCAGATATCTGCAGAGTGACTACTGCTTTCACATAGAAAGCAATAGTCCTGCTCCACCGTATGTTGGCAGGGGCAGGCTTTTCTCTCAGACTGTGGCTGCTTTCTAAAGAAAACAAATTTTTAGATTATGCGCACTTTTTGTTTTGATGCTCCAGGAATATATTTAGCTGATTTAAACCTAAAGTTCAATTTGGCTTTAAGTAATCATAGAGACACTGCTCCGCTGCATAACAGTTCCGTAGACATAAAAAAACATGGCAATTCTGGCACATAAATATATATGCAGGGCTGGATTTTCATCACTGAATCCTGAATGCGCTCATTGCTTGTTGCCCTAAGTAACACCTCTCTGCTAAGATCACCTGTTTTAAACACAACATTTATTTTCCCACTCCTAACTTGTCTAAGAATCTTATAACATTGGATAAATATTGAGGCTAAATAACCTTTCAGAAGGTAACTATTCTTGCTAATGATTGCAAAATAATGTGTGACAAATTATTGTTCAGGAAAAAGCTCTGTCTCTGCGGCCTATAGGCATGAGCCTAGTGTGTCTAAGGTAAATTCCGCCCTAAATATATAAATGAATAACTCTGATCTCAGTTTTGAGGTTGCCTGTAAGATAGAGTTATAGATAGTAGAGGCATTTAAGAATCTTGTTATGGGCTCCCATCTTGTTTCTGCTCTTGACAATATCTCCACTACTTCACTTTGAATTTATTGCTAGCATTTAACTATATAGTATGATTGATAACACAAGGAGAAGTCCTGTACAAAAGGAATATGAATTTCATCTGTATTTGTTCAGTAATTCTAAGAATGATCCGGGTTTTCTGTTCCTCTTTTTCGTCTGTCACTTTATTTATTATGTTTACATGAAAGTAAAATGAATTGTGATGTACACCTACCATGTACCCTTTCTTGCTTTTTTTTATATATATATATATGAACAATTCTCTAGATAATATCATTGTTAAAACATAATGGTTTTATTCTGTTACACAACTTAAGAGCATCAATATCACATTTGTATTCTGAAATGTGACTTAAAAGGTTCTTAGCTTTGGTCTACTATTAAAAAAGAATACACATTACGATTAGACTTCTGTGGTTGTAATTATGGTATTTGTTGTTTGAAGGTTATCGAATGCGATTAGGATCCAGTACAGATAAAAAGGACTCTGGTCGCCTACATGTAGATTTTGCACAAGCAAGAGATGACTTTTATGAATGGGAATGTAAACAGAGAATGTTTGCAAGGGAAGAGCGCCACAGACGCAAGCTGGAAGTGGACATGCTGCGCCCTCCATCACCACCAGCAATCATGCATTATTCTGAACATGAGGCCACAGTGCTTGCAGAGAAACTGAAAGGTAAAGCATAGTCTGCTTAGCTGCAGTGACCTGTATTACCTCATAGTGATTCTGACATAAGGCAGCTAGATAAAAAACTATAGTGTAGGGGTTGATAACCTATTTTAAAATTTATAAACCTGTAATGGATTGCCCAATATGCCCTTCTTCTCTATTCACCAGACTGAGGAATTCATCATCATTATCACCAGTCCAATTACATACAAGCTTGGTTTTAACATGCATATGGATACCTAGGAACCGTATAACTGATAGAAAGTCAGTTATGTTATATAAAAACATGACCTAGCTACAACTAGTAAGATTTTCTGCTGTTGTTTTTGTGCTGCCAAAA
Organism: Nanorana parkeri; assembly: GCF_000935625.1. Lineage (NCBI taxonomy): Eukaryota > Metazoa > Chordata > Amphibia > Anura > Dicroglossidae > Nanorana > Nanorana parkeri. Next base: position 1,264,137 of record NW_017306511.1, read on the forward strand.
CATGTAAATGAGGAACAGCTACTGACAATATTACTCGATTTTTGCACTTTCCTTTTATTTTCAGTAATGCAGAGAATACTTTTTTTTTTGTTTGTTTAATTATTTGGAGAGGTGGTCTTGTTCTCCCACTGTTTGTTTCACATACCCACATTATGGGTTTGGAGACCTCCGGTTAAAGTGGACCTTTACCCCCCTTGACTAAAAATCACATCAGCATACAGCTCTGCATGCTGATATGAAATCATCTTACATTCATTAGCTTAACAAACATAATTTTTATTATACTTACAATTTCTTTTTTTCCACGTCCTGGTCCACTTTGCCACAAATTATGTCATTGTGGCCACAAGTTGCATCCTGGGAGGGCTACATCAGCAGAGCATCTGTAATCTTATGGGATCTCAGGGAAAGGCATTTCCTCCCCTGAGATGATGTGTATGGTTACATGTCCCAGAGTTCGAGGAAGTAAAGGGAGATCTAGTTAGCTGCCCTTAGTTAAAATGCCCACTGTCAGAAGACTGGGGAAGAAAATAAAAAGCCTGCAGTTATCTAGAAGTATCTGTTTGTAGATTGTCATTACTAAACATTTCTAAAGGTGCCTTTGTTAATTTAAATATGTGGGTAAAGTTCCTCTTTAAAAACCCGCTCGCTACTATAATTTATAAAATGTTGAAAAGTACAGCTTTATGTTTGCACAGTATTGGTATTCATACCATTATTGCCTGTGGTTGGTGGGTTAGGTGAAAATGTAATATCTCCTCATCCGTCTAATTCTAAAGACTAACAATATTAGCAATATATAAACTGTTAATACCTCCCTGAAGAGGGAAAGCCTGAAAAAGAGCATTACAAGATAGTAAGGTTAAAGTCCCCATTCCATGAACGTTATTATCACGTTTTGTCAGATTTTGCACTAGCCATAAAATAATTTATAGTTGTCTATGTTTTGCCTGCTCCTTAGGGATGTCTTAATCTACAAACCAGATTTTTGTCTTTCATTCTCAGGGGAAATAAAAAATCTGTCTGCTACAGGGAACAGTTCTAGTTTATTGTATATACGATGTAAAATAACTTTTTAATATGTTAATAGTTTGAAGGCCACCACTACTGACCTCTGCTTCTAAAAATGCTGGCTATCATGCTGATCCAATGGTATTAAAAGCAAATATGCAGATCAGGACATTGAAGTTCAGTGGCGGACCTAAGGAACAAAGGGCCCTGGTGCAAGATTTTTTTTGCCCCCCCCCCCCAAAACACAAACACAGCGCTCTCCTCCCGCAACGCTCGGCCGGCTGTCACACTTTCTCTCCTCCCCGCTTGGACACAGAGGGGAGGAAAGAAAGCAGGGATGTGCCGCTGTATCGGCAGAAAAATTGCACTTTCGGCTTTTAGCCAAAGGTGCCATTTTCGGCCGATATGTTTTGGCGGCCGATATATCGGTGCATCCCTAATATTTACAGCAATTACACATAAATAAATGGGGACAGGTGACCCCTATAGGTTTAGGAGATATGCCTGTTTTCTCCCCCATCTCTCTCATGTCCTCTGTTCTTTCCACTATCTTCATATGCAACCTGGACTCTCCCATCACCGCGGTCCCCCCTGCACCTCTCCCCCAACTCCACCCCTTCCATCACATATTTCCTGCACCTCCCATCACCTTTCCCCAGCCCTCTCAAATCATGGTCCCTTCCCATCTCTGCAGCCGCCTCTCCTTCTCCAATCACATATCTAAAGACCCCCTTCTCCAATCACATGTCCTCAGTCCCCCCTTCTCCAATCACATGATCACATCTCTGCAGCCCCCCAATCACATCTCTGCGGCCCCCCCTTCTCCAATCACTTCTCCTCAGCCCCCCCCAATCACATCTCCACAGCCACCTAAACACAGAGAGAGTGAGAGATAGCAAGACAGGTTGGAGTAGGGAGTTCCATAGGATAGGAGAGACTCTAGAGAAGTCCTGGAGGCACGCATGGGAGGAGTTGACAAGGGAGCTAGAGAGCAGGAGGTCTTGGAAAGGAGCACAGAGGATGGTTAGGGTGATACTTTGAGATAAGGTTGGAGATATAGCCGGGGGCAAAGTTGTGGATGGCTTTGTAAGTGGTTGTTAATATTTAGAAATGTATCCTTTGTGTGATTAGAAGCCAGTGGAGGGATTGGCAGAGGGGGGTGGCAGACACTGAGCAGTTGGTTAGGTGGATGAGTCTAGCAGCGGCATTCATGATGGACTGAAGGGGGGATAGCCTGTGTAGAGGTAGGCCAATGAGGAGGGAGTTGCAATAGTCAAGATGAGAGATAAGTTAATGGATTAGAAGCTTTGTGGTTTCATTGGTTAGGAAGAGGCGTATTTTGTAGATGTTCTGAAGGTGAAAGCAGCAGAATTTGAATAGTGATTGGATGTGTGGCAGAAAGCAAGGTAAAAGTCCATAATCACACATAGCACCTTGGCATGAGAAGGGTGGGAGGGATAGTTGTGTTACCAATCCTAATGGAAAAGTTGGGGAAAGGTGCATCGGGGGAATGAAATAACATGAGCTCAGTTTTTGAAAGATTAAGTTTTAAAAAGTGTTATGACATCCAAAATTATATGTCAGTTAGTTAATTAGTGACATGCAAGGACACCGAAGGGGTGAGTTGTGGAGTGGAGAGATATATTTAGAGGGCATAGAGATGGTATTGGAAGCCATTCGAGGTTATCAGCTCACCAAGGAAGGAGGTGTAGATAGAGAAGAGAAGGGATTCAAGGTCTATAATTTTGCCACTTTATAGATCATTGGTTCGACCTCATCTGGAGTACGCGGTCCAGTTCTGGTCACCAGTACTAAGAAAAGATGTCCTTGAGTTGGAAAAAGTCCAGCGGAGGGCAACCAAACTAATTAGGGGTATGGAGGACCAGAGCTACGAGACAAGGCTACTAAATTTAAACATGTTCACATTGGAGGTGAGGAGATTGAGGGGGTATATGATCTCCATGTACAAAATGTTCAATGGTGGCAGCAACATTAGCGATAAACTGTTTAAAATTAACTCCATTACAAAAACTAGAGGCCACCACCTAAAATTGGTGGAAAAAAAATTCCAGCACAAGGGGCGAAGGGGGTTCTTCACAGTAAGATCAGTTAGGGTCTGGAACTCACTGCCACAGACAGTGATTTCAGCAAAGAATGTGGAATTGTTCAAGAAACTTTTGGACGATTTCTTAAGGGACCGTAATATACAGGGGTACAGGTACTCCTAGAATGAGATCCTAATAGGTTGGACTTGATGGACTAATGTCTTTATTCAACCTCAAATACTATGTAACTATGTAACTATGTAAGGACAGAGCCTTGGGGAGTCCTACAGAAAGAGGATGAGGAGATAGATTTGTAGGTGACAAAGAAGCACATAGGAAGAAAGAGAACCATGAGAGAGCTGAGGCTTGGAGGCCAAGTGACTGTAGTTTTTGGAGAGCAGTGGGTTGTCAACTGGCCATTGTTTTAGCAAATAGTAAGTAATTAGTGATTTTTAGGAGGGCAGTTCAGGGTGTTGGGGATAAAAGCCGGATTGTAAGGGGTCGAGGAGGTTATCAGTGAGGTGGCAGTTTAGGCAGATGTAGATTAGGCATTCTAGGAGTTGGGATGAATTGCAGTAAAGTGATTGGTCTGAGATTGTTAAGGTTGGTGGGGTTCAGTGAGAGTTTTGGGGGTGACCAGTGCATGTTTTAGAGGGGAGGTTGCACAAAGAACATGCTCTGAGATGTTGACCATAGACACAGAAGAAAGGAAAGCAACCCGAGAATGAATGCATCTAATTGTTATACTTATACCCAGCCCAAGGTAGAAACAAGGCCCATTCTGTATCAGAGACAATACATCTTAGAAAGTTTTCCAATGACAGACTGTTCAGTTTGCCCATTTGTCTTGGGATGGTATGCAGATGAAAAAAAAAGGAATTGATGCCAAGCATAGCGCCACGGGCTTTCCACAATATGAACACAAACTGAGAGCCACGTTCAAGACAATATTAACTGGAAGTCCATGAATTCTGACAATTTGGCACAATGGCAACAACATAGTCAGTGAGATATGCAGATGGATCACTACAGTCAGAAGGCTGAGGTATGGTGAGGTGTTGTGTAAAGGTTCAGTCTATGTGGCTGGCAGAAACATGGTCGGAAGACAGGCAAAGGTCAGTTCAGGTGTTTTAAGTCAGTGGAAGTGCATCGGAAAGCATGGTAACATTTTAGTGTATTATAGTGAAATCTGTGGCATTATAATAAAGTCCCCATTGAAATCAATGCGTAAACGTGTGTCCCGGAAAGCGCACATGTGAACCTGGCCTGAATTAATTTGGTAAAATATAATTGCTATACATAATTGCTTAAAATACAGACCTCGACAGATGTTCGAATTTTGTCAACTTACATTTAAAATTTAATTTTATGTCAGTTTTGTAAGGTAGTCTGCTTGCATTTGGCAATTAAAAAAAAAAACAAATTTGTCGTTTTTCTAGATTGTTATTCTGTAGTTTTCAATAGCTGGCCAGTAAACTAGATTTAAGGAACACTGATACAAGAAGTTGCAAACCAAATTCTGTTTGTATTTCTCTAAAAAATAAACCCTCATATTTTTTCATTGTATGCATACAGTGAAGGCAGCCAGCGGTGTTGTAGAATGTGCAGTAACCCATGGTAACCAATCAGAAATCATGTCATAAAACATATGACCTGTGTAAATTAGTGTTATGCCTCAATGTTTGTATTTCCTGGGGAGTTGTTGAGAGTGAGGCTAAATAATGTTTATAGTCAGGGCCGGTGCTAGACTATTTTGCACCCTAGGAAGGCTAGCTCTATCCTGCCCCAGTGGACTGCCTAGTCCTTTTCCCCTCTGCAGACCAGCTAGCTCCATCCCCCTGATCCCCTCCTCCCCCACGAACCAGCAAGCCCATTCTCCCCAAACACGCTTGCTAGCACACAGGGTCCATGTCCCCTCCATGGTGTCCCCAGCCCTTCTATAGCACACAGGATCCATGCCCTCGGCAAGGTATCCCTAGCCCAGCCACGTAGGGGTGAGCAGGCCTTCATAGCCCCCATAGTGGTCTCAGCGTTCTCCTCTGGCTGAACTGTAGCTGCTAGAGTTCAAACATTCCCACTGAGCCGGCCACGCCTCCCTCATGGCTCATTTTCTGGTTTCAACCCTGGCTGAGGTCATGAGGGAGGGGCTCTGAACACTAGAGGGAAAAGCTCATGTTATCAAACTGCCCTCCCTCCTCGTCCATCTTTATGAAGACCACTTACATGTCTTGGGATAACCTAGTGGTATCAGAAAGCTGGCAGAATGCGAGGAAGCCGCTCAACGAGGCTGCGCCCTAGGCGGTTGCCTTGTGGCAGCACCAGCTCTGTTTATAACAGCACATTATGAAGCAACATTACTTCTCCAGAGTGTAAATACTGAGAATATTTTATTTTAATTTTAACATTGATACAGAATTGTTAATAGCCATGGTATCAGACTTTAGGTTGGCATTGTCTTTGATTACAGTATAAAGATGTAGTCAAATGAACATAAATGAACTACATAAAACAAAGTTGTGAAATGCTGAATAAAAGCATAGTTCCATATGCAATGTTACTCTTAAAGGTTCGATGTAAAGCTCATCTACAAAAACGATTTAATGGCTTTACTAATAATGTAGAATAGTATTACTGGATCATATTTTTATATTTTACCATTATTGTAATGGAAGCAATTGGTATCAGATGTGAATAATTGTAATGCTACCCTATTCCGTATTTGTTTATTTGATTACAATGCTTATGGTAGCATAGATTGTATAAGCATTATATAGAACTCCCATGTGTCCCAGTTGCTTAGGTCATTGAGTTTCTTAGCTACTTATTGACCTGGTTTAGGAAGGTTAGTGTCTCCCTAAAGGAAGCCTGTGCCAGCTTTTATAGATGGAATAAATTTAATCTGAAAGGTTGTCTCTATATTTTGTTCAACTTAAGAAGGAGCAGTATATATGTGCCAAATCATGTAGCAGCTGTTGGATGCACATTATAAATTAAAGGGTTCCAATTGCTCATTGTGGGTAAGTTGTGTTGAAGTCAATCAGTTTTTTTTTTTTGCAGCTAATAAAATATTATCGTAACAAATAATATTTGCCGTCCTTTGCACAAAATTGTTATAGTTATCCTAGACATAGCTTCCTTCTAGAGTTTGGAGAAATGCTTCAGAAAAAATAGATAATGAAAAAAAACATAATGCAACAATTAGTCACAGGACTAGTATAGTTTCTATCATTTTAAAGAGCGTAGGACATTGAAAGCTGGCTATAGACATCAGAGAACTGAAACATTGCAGACAAGTTCTCCTATATCGTGGTTTCTGCTGGCCCAGCTTCAGCCCTAAACAAGAATTTTTGGTTTCATAAGCAGCTAGCTTAAGCAAGGTAAAATGGAGGTAAAAGAAAGACTGATGACAGTTGTCTACCTTTTGTCTACCTTTTCTGGGAATGGTCATTTGTGACTATCTGAAGCTGTCCCATAGAGGTTTACCTGTTACTAAGTCTGTAAGCACATTAACACTGTATTATTCCAAATTATTATATTTTTCTGTGCAAATTAACTAGACAGAGTACATTAAATAATGTAAAAAATTATTATCTTGTAGCTTTTAGTGTTTCCCAGTTTGTCAGTTGTGTGTACAATCCCAAACATTGTTGTGTAAAAGTACTATCTGTCCTGTTAATAGATGTGTTTTTGTGTCTGCCTTCCAGCTACACTGTCACAACTCTGCCTTAGCCACGTGTATTGCACTGTACAGTATTCATGAAGAACTTATGTCACACTGCCTTTAAAAGGCTGGCAGTGCCTAATAATGACTTTACATTTTCAAGATAATAGGTGTATCCAATCAACATTCTTCTGCTAGTGCTTGTTGCTGATCGATATAGTGAGCTATTTGTTTCACTTGATAGTTTTGCTGTGTAGCACCAACAGTGAACATGTGTACCACCAGTAGTAAATGTCCCACACTTTGGGAAAACACTGCTACAGTATAGCAACTTTACAATGGAAGGTTAAAGTTACCATAATGGGTCATAATAGGTTGTGGCAGTCTAAATTAACAATTTAGGTTTTGATTTTATCTGACAATAAATGTAAAAATGCAGGTGTGCATATGAAATAGCCAGAGAGAAAATAATTTGAGCAATGCATACTCAATTATTAAATCCTATTCCAGCATTTTTTTAGCACATTGATGCATACATATCACTTATTGCACTAAACCCACGTTACATAGTCGCTTTGCGTGGTGTACATACAAGGAGAGAAAATATGGTGAATTTTCAGGTCTCTTTGTTCTTCTATTTAGATGACACCAAATTCTCAGAAGCTATCGCTGTCCTCGTGACCTGGATAGAGAGAGGAGAAGTTAATCGAAGGTCAGCAAACCAGTTCTACTCAATGGTGCAGTCTGCAAATAGTCATGTTAGACGACTGATAAATGAAAAAGCAACACATGAAGAGCAGATGGAGGAAGCCAAGGAGATCTTTAAAACAGAACTGCTGGGAATTCTTACCCAATGTAAGTACCTTTTTATTTCATTTTTACATTTCTTGGGTAAGTAACTTGGTATATTTGGGCCCACAACAAGGTGAGCAACTGAGAAAAGGTAAGATTTGCAAGAAGTATGCTTTGTTTTGTCAGATAGCATGATATTTCAACTGAGTGATGTTCTCATCATGTGCAGCGCATCCAGCAATCAGTGACGCCTTATTATATTCAGATTAAGGTAGATAAACTATATTAGTTTCTTGCAAGTTGTAACTGATTTTTTCATCCAGTTTATGCTGACCACACCTCATGTAAACCACCTTAAAGAACTTCGCATTTTAAAAACATTAAAACATTGTTCAGGAACTTTAGCTTTTTTTTTTTAAACTTCCCCTTTTCCTTACATTGGCAGATGGGGAAAGATATTCTGAACTGCCCTGATTAAGCTCTCTTAAAACATTTTAACACTTTTTTCTAATAGTGGACCTATTCCATTGTTAGCAGATATTTTTCAGGTCTCCAAATATTGAAAATGCTCCCCTTATTACATCCCTTACAGAATTTTCATAAATTCTGAGCTATATTTTTTTTAGATTTCACCCAGTGGGTAACATTTTGGCACAACCCTAAAATGTACAATGCTTCTGTGTGTGAAATGTTGTTTTACTCTGTTTGGACAAAAGTCTATATTGCAAACACCTGCAGGCTGGGGAGCCTGCAATAGATTACACAGCAATTGAGTGAAGTGGTAACCCTCCCTATTTAATACTGGAAGAGGTCCCGGGCAAATGGGGATTTTATTTTTTTGTATATTCCCTTTAAATTATAGCATGACCAATGTTATTTTTGTAAAAATATACTTAATCTGGCAAGATAGGATAATTGTGCTACTTGCAATGTGAGTGGAAAGTAGCACAATTACCAAACCAATCAATTTAACTGCTATGGGTATAGTATAGATTTTATAGGACAGGTAATGAAAGTATATGTGTTCTATATGTTTAAACAATCACTACTAGCCTCATTGTAGACTTCTATTGTTTGCAAATTTTTGCAAAAGTCCATCTTTTTCTGTGGTATCAAACGTATGGACAAAATTCATGTGGCCTTAAGAGTCCTAATAGCTGAGTTTTAATTTCCCAGCTGACATTAGATCAATATAATAATGCTGTGAATGCAATTTCAGGAACAGGCTTTTAGATGCTCAGCTTTTACATTAATAAGACTAAAATGCATCTGACTAGCGGTTTAAAGTAGTCTGAGGGCTCTATTGATTTATAAGTCTGTGTCTAAAGTATAAGAGGCATGTATCACATTGGAGTATCTCTGTATTGAAAGTGCACTTGAATATAACAGCAAATTAAATGTACGTCACTTCTTTTCAGTGAAGTTTGTTTGAATTCTTTACTCAGAATACTGCAGGCTTTTTATATCTGTTCTACTGCAAACCAAAATGTAATACCCATTTTGCTTTATACTGAAATGTAAAAATGTTAATAGTGCACCATTTCTGTTGCAAGATAAGACACCATTGATATGTATGTGTGTGTATATATACATTAGGGGCCATAATTGTGGACACCTTTGTCAAATGTAGGCTTGTTTCAGTTTGGCGTAAAATTTTGCCTCTAAAAATGTGCTTCAACCCATCATGTCCTGCATGTAATGCTGATGCATCATTTAATATTATAAATCTAAAACGGTTCAACACAAAAGTGTTGTACCAAACAAAACACAGAGCAGTCTTAAAGGAGAACTATGAGGTGAGTGCTTTTCACTCACCTCATAGTTCTAGCCGACCTGTGACAATGAGACTGTCACAGGTCGGCTCAGTAGATCGGGAGGTGAGCGAACATATACCGGCGTTCGCTCACCTCTCGATCCTGTCACGGCTCTCTGCCGTGACAGGGGAGGTGCTGGATTCCCCCCGCTCCGATCCGCCAGCGCTGGCTGGCGGAACAGACGGGGAGGGGGTGGGTACAGCTGGCTCTGCCTCTAGATAGGCAGAGCCAGCTGTCACTCACGCAACTGGGCGGATTTTGACATCGATGTCAGGATCCGCTGCAGCGTCTCAGCATAACGCGAGCTGTAGCTCCCGGTATACTGAGCTTAGGGTAACGGGAGGA
>NW_017306511.1:1278930-1287390 GCF_000935625.1 Nanorana parkeri
TCTCGATCCTGTCACGGCTCTCTGCCGTGACAGGGGAGGTGCTGGATTCCCCCCGCTCCGATCCGCCAGCGCGGGCTGGCGGAACAGACGGGGAGGGGGTGGGTACAGCTGGCTCTGCCTCTAGATAGGCAGAGCCAGCTGTCACTCACGCAACTGGGCGGATTTTGACATCGATGTCAGGATCCGCTGCAGCGTCTCAGCATAACGCGAGCTGTAGCTCCCGGTATACTGAGCTTAGGGTAACGGGAGGACGCTAGTTTCTGTCCTCCCGTTACCCTAAGGAGAACTATAGGAAAAAGCCCTGACCCCATAGTTCTCCTTTAATGCTCAGTGAAAGGATTAATAGAATATCAAACTGACCTATAGGTGATGCATTTAACTAGCCAATAGGGTTTTTGATTTAATGTTTAGTGATTGGCAACTTGTAGACAAGTTGAATCCTTTTTGAGACTATAAATAGGGCATCATTAAGGTTGAAAACTAGCAGAAACTGTGATGTCCTATAGCCATTCAAAAAAATGATTTGAAAATCTTTTTTTTAATTGCAAATTAATTTTTTGTGTGTTATGAATGGAAAGGGTAATTAGGACAGGCTTGATTCCAAAGAAATTAACAAAAGCCATTATATTAAGGCAGAGTGGCGATAAACATTGCAAAATGTCTAGGTGGTGTAACACAATGTGAGTGATGGTGTGAAATATGTCCGTTGAAGGGTTGGTGAAGACCTACTTCTAGCATTATGACCTTGGTTTGTATGTATAGTCATGCTGGTGCCCATATTTAGCTTGTTGATGGGATGCTGATAGCTATTCTCACTTCACAGTCAAGGCTGGTAAAGACTGGTTTTCATCCCAAGAGAGTAATCTTATTGGGTTGATTTACTGAATGCAAATAGGCTGTTCACATTACAAGGGAATTTGCACATAGCAGGGGAAGTTTGCTTAGTTAGTTTATTTGCTTGTTAGTTTATTGAAGGGGAGGCAAGCTCTGCTGACTTTGATCACCCGATCATGTTCAAGAAACAAATACTGTTTTCTTTTTATTTTATTTTCCTTGCACATAATTGGATTTTCTTTGCAAAGTGGAGTTTCACCACATTCACAAAGCTTAGGGAAACTTCCCCTGCAAAGTCAACAGCCTTTAGTAAATCAACCCCAATGGCTGACCAGGCAACAGCCCAAACCTAAACCCAACTAAAGTCTAGTGTTGGAAAAGAGAGACAAAGAATCTATAATAAACTTGGTATCATATTTTTCCACCAGAAAAACTTAAAAATGTACTGCATTCTATGCCAAAAAAGTGCAAAGCTGTTATTGCTTCTATGGGGTATTCAACCAGATGCTGACATTTTGTATCATTTCTATTTGAATAGATGAAATGATGTAAAATTGTATTCATCATTTCATTTGGAATAAAATGCTATATAGCATGATGGGTTTCAACAATTTATAGAGTGATCACTCCAAAGTAGATAAATCCTACATTTTTCAAAACTGTCCACCATTTTGGCTGTTAGTATATTTGTGTGTGTGTGCGTGTGTGTGTATAATATATATATATATATAACAAAGTAAATTATTAACATCCCTTCATTAAAAACATCCACAGTGACCAATGTTATCACAAATTTGTGCTTACCACAAAACTTAAACTTGTGTACCCATATAGAAAAACTTTATATACAGTAAACTCCCTCATTCACCTAACCAGAACTCTCATCTAACCAGAGTTAAAAAAAACATGTGTACTTACTGTTGTGCAGCATATATTATCTGAAAACGATCATGTGCTTATATGTCTTAATTTGTTTAAGTGTATCTATTTGCTTTTGATTACTGAATTTCAATATTAATATGAAGTCAACACAGAGTTTATTTTATGGTATAGTATGGGCTATGGCATTACATAGACCTATTTTTTATTTTAACTCTCAAGCAACCAGAAATTAAACTTATTCAGAATCTATGAATTCCTGTGGATGCTGGATAACGGAGTTTACTGTGTATATAAGTAACATTAAATGGTGTAATTGTAACACAACAAGTCTGGTGCAATATTAATAAAAAGTAATAACTAATGTGTAATCGTAGTCCAACTTTGTGTCTTCCACCAAAAAGAACCATTATCCTTTGTGCCAGGAATAAGATTGATGGACTTACTAGAAGGAATTGACCACTAAAGTTAGTAGTCAAATAGTGCTGATAATTTTTAACGTGCAGCTTTGATCATACCCACACATCAATGACCATATGTCTTCTCGATTCCCCCATTCCACTTCCATCTGGCTCTGGTCCTATTCTTTATTAACTCACAAGAAAAGATACCACAGAGGCCCCAAATGGTGAAGTACAAATTAAATATATTTTTGAAAAATGTTAAACTTACTCACACAGTTTAAGACCCCGTTCACATTGAGCGATTTATCGTGCGGTAATTCCCGCGATATCGCGGCAAATTACCGTGCGATATTGCGCTCCAATGGGGCAAAGGGTCCTGCTGTCACGGGTCGTGTGTCGCTACAGCAGGACCCTTTTTGGAGCGGATTTAGCCGCGATTCCAGCTTGCTCAATGCAAGCTTGAACGCGACATCGCGCAGCAAATCTCGCGATGTCGCGCAATATGCAAATCGCGCAACAAACGCGCGATTTGCATATCGCGCAGTGGGAACGGGGCCTAAAAGCTGTCAGTTGACTCACGCGCTTAGTTCAAAACAAAGCCGGCTCATTCCTGCACTCTTTACAACTCACCGAGTCCACCGTACCCAGATGTGCATGAGGACATCAGCATGTTTCCCGCCTCCTCAACGTGTTTCGTCATTGGACTTCGTCGGGAGTGGCATATGTAGCATTAACATAGATTACCTTGTTACAAAGGCACCTGGGAGTGGGTGGGATACATTAGGCAGCAAGTGAACATTCTGTCCCTGAAGTTGATGTTTTGGAAGCAGGAAAAATTGGCAAGCATAAGGATTTGAACAACTTTGACAAGGCCCAGATGATGGCTAGATGACTGTCAGAGCAAAGCAGCTCTTTTGGGATGTTCCCAGTCTACCAAAAGTGGTCCAAGGAAGGAAAACCAACGACAGGGTCATGGGCAGCCAAGGCTCAAAGATGCAAGTGGGGACCGAAGACTGGCCCATGTAGTCCGATCCAATAGAAGAGCCACTGTAGCTCTAATTGCTTAAAAGGTTCATGCTGGTTCTGATGGAAAGGTGTCTGAACACCCATTGCATCAAAGTTTGTTCCATATGGAGCTGCGTAGCTGCAGACCAGTCAGATTGCCCACGCTGACCCATGTCCACCACCAGAGGTAACTTCAATGGGCACGTGAACATCAGAACTGGATCACTGAGCAATGGAAGATGGTGGCCTGGTCTGATGAATCAAATTTTCTTTTACATCATGTGGATGGCTGGCTGTGTGTGTGTCGCTTATCTGGGGAAAAGATGGCACTAGGATGTACTATGGGAAGAAAGCAAACCAGCGGAGGCAGTGAGATGCTTAGGCCAATTTTCTGCTGGGTAGCCTTGTGTCCTGCCATTCAGGTGGATGTTACTTTAACACATAACACCTACATAAACATTGTTGCTGACCAAGTGCCATCATGGTCACTTTATTCCCTGATGGCCTTGGCCTCTTTCAGCAGGATAATGCACCATACCACACTGCAATAATGGTTAAAGGATGGTTTATGCAACACAACAACAAAGTTAAGGTGTTGACTTGGCCTCCAAATTCTCCAGATCTCAATCCAATCAAGCATCTGTGGGATGTGCTAGAAAAATAGATATGGAGGCCCCTCCTCGCAACCTATAAGTCTTAAAGGATCTGCTACTGACGGCTTGGTGCCAGATACCGCAGCATACCTTCAAAGGTCTAGTGGAGTTCATGCCTTGACGTGTAAGGTAAAAACTCATTATTAGGCGGGTGGTCATATTAGGGCTGTTAAGTGTGTGTGTGTTTGTGTGTCTCTGTTTGGACAACCTCAAGAGGTAAAGAAAGCTGTGCCAAAAAAAGTAGATCAAACAATTAGTCATTAGCAGTGCTTTTGGTTTCCCTGCAGCTGCACTTTACCACTTTTATGACTTACCGTGCCTTGCTTTACCCTGTGTGGAGGTGGCCATTTGCTGAGGCAGTTTTGCTTCCTCATGTCAGAGCCTTCAGCAAGGAGAACAGTGAGAACAACAGTAGTGACATCACCATATCTCACTGTAAATCTCCTAAGACTAGCAGGCAGAGTCAGCAGTGTTTGTGGCATAGCTGTGGGTATACAGCTGTGAGGCTGTAAGCACAGAAGTGTCTAGGAGCACTCACATATCGGAAAATTCACTTCTATTTTTAAGAAAAATTTCAATTTTTCAGGGTAATCCTTAGGCACAAATAACACTTTGATTTTCTAGATTTACTTTAAGCTCCATTCTGCTTTCTGATTTCCAAAAAATAAAAGAACCCAGCTGGCTCACCAGGTGTGTACTTCCCTTTCTGTGACAGCAATGGTCTCCTCTGTTGTTTATATTCTTGGTGCAGAAATCTTTTCCAGTGCAGTGCCTGGACTATAACTACCAATAGGCTTTAATGGGATGGCACTCCCAATATCTGTAATCTATAAAAGCCATAAAAGTGTTTCACCTAAACTGATAGCAAGCAGTGTTTTGAATTACATTTTAAGGGTCTTATAGACCCCAAGTCAGGCACAAATAGTAGAGTGTTTCCCCGCACTTTTCCAAAAATAAATATTTTTCTCACTATACATTGGTCAATTCAATTAAGCATATGTATCTACTTTATTAATAAGTAAACTATATTATATAATTAATCTATACTGCCACACATTTGTTGAGTTTTGCCTTCTCAAAGTAGTACTTTCACTCATAAGCCTAGATGACGTGATCGTACATGTTTGTTCTACAAGTAAATCTGATTAACTGACAGGAAGCTGATGCCATGCAAAAATAACCCAATACCATCAATCTCAGAGTCCTAAGAATTTGCATTAATGTCAGAATCAAATTATTTCTCTCTCAATATGTCTTGTCTGTACTGGGGAGAAAATATTTAGATGTTTTCATCTTTACCCTGAAGACAGAGTGTTCTGTGCTTTGTGGATTGTGCTGTGGCTGAAGAGCATTTACTATGCTGTAATTGACAGCACCACACTAGAGTATTGCATGGCCGTTACTTGGTAAAGCACCAACTGCTGAATTGCTGTTCGCAGCCCTAATATACACATACATGTTCTGAAACAATGAGTTGTATTATTAAATAGTTCTACAAATGCATACTTAAAGGAGAACTATGGGGTCAGTGTTTTTCCCCATAGTTCTCCTTGGGGTAACGGGAGGACATAAACTAGTGATCCTTCTCTCAATCCATATCCTGCAACTTTGTAATTTCTGGTCCCCACAAGAATATTCATAGAACCATGACCATCTCTGATGCAATGCAATAGACATTAAGGTCAGTTGAGAAAGATTTTCACACAGGATTATGGCTTATCACAGTGGTTTGAAAAATTATTCAGCCCGTGGCATTTTTCCTATTTTGTTGCATTACCACATGGAATTAAAATGGATTTTTATTTGGATTACATGTAATGGACATACACAAAATAGTCCAAATGGTGAAGCAGAATCAAGAAAATAACTTGTTCAAAAAAATTATAAAAATAAAAAACGAAAAGGTGGTGCGTGCATTAGTAGTCACCCCCTTTGCTCTGAAACCCCTACATAAGATATGGTGCAGCCAATTACCATCATAAGTCACATAATAAGTTAAATGAAGACAATCTGTGTGCAATCTAAGTGTCACATGATTTCAGTATATATAGACCTGTTCTGAAAGGCCCCAGAGTCTGCAACACCACTGAGCAAGGGGTACCACCAATCAAGCGGCACCCTGAAGACCAAGGAGTTCTCAAAACAGGTAATTTTCAAGCCTGATGAAGGGGACCCTGTGTGACCCCCGAAACATTGTATGAGAACTCGCTTCAAATGGTTGCTCATTAAAGGAGAAATATGAGGTGAGTGCTTTTCACTCATCCTCATAGTTCTAGCCGACCTGTGACAATGAAACTGTCACAGGTCGGCTCAGTAGATCGGGAAGTGAGCGAACACATACCGGCATTCACTCACTTCTCGATCCTGTCACGGCAGGGAGCCGTGACAGGGGAGGGGCTGGATTCCCCCCTCCCCGCTCTGAGCCGCCAGCACTGACTGGCGGAACGGACGGGGGGGGGGGCGGGGACAGCTGGCTCTGCCTCTAGATAGGCAGAGCCAGCTGTCACTCACGCAGCTGGGCGGATCTCAACATCGATATCGGGATCCGCTTCGGCTGCGGCGTCTCAGTATACCGTGAGCTATAGCTCGCGGTATACTGAGCTTAGGGTAACGGGAGGACGCTAGTTTGTGTCCTCCCGTTACCCTAAGGAGAACTATGGGGAAAAGCCCTGACCCTATAGTTCTCCTTTAATGCTCAGTGAGAGGATTAACAGAATATCAAACTGACCTATAGGTGATGCATTTAACTAGCCAATAGGGTTTTTGATTTAATGTTTAGTGATTGGCAACTTGTAGACAAGTTGAATCCTTTTTGAGACTATAAATAGGGCATCATTAAGGTTGAAAACTAGCAGAAACTGTGATGTCCTATAGCCATTCAAAAAAATGATTTGAAAATCTTTTTTTTTATTGCAAATTAATTTTTTTGTGTTATGAATGAAAAGGGTAATTAGGACAGGCTTGACTCCAAAGAAATTAACAAAAGCCATTATATTAAGGCAGAGTGGCGATAAACATTGCAAAATGTCTAGGTGGTGTAACACTATGTGAGTGATGGTGACACTGAAACTGTCACAGGTCGGCTCAGTAGATCGGGAAGTGAGCGAACACATACCGGCATTCCCCCCTCCCCGCTCCGATCCGCCAGCGCTGACTGGCGGAACGGACGGGGGAGGGGGCGGGTACAGCCGGTTCTGCCTCTAGATAGGCAAAACCAGCTGTCACTCACGCAGCTGGGCGGATCCAGACATAAATGTCGGGATCCGTTTCAGCTGCGGCATCTCAGTATACCGCAAGCTGTAGCTCGCGGTATACTGAGCTTAGGGTGACGGTAGGACGTTAGTTTGTGTCCTCCCGTTACACTTAGGAGAACTATGGGGAAAAGCCCTAACCCCATAGTTCTCCTTTAAGGACCCTTCCATATTCTTTACAAATAATTTTTAGGTGCTTCTTTGCCCACATAAGTCCACATAAGTTTTCCCTCACAGGGGTTTTCAAACATAAAGTGCACAGAGTAATGGAAACGAAAACACAGATTACATTTTTGGCTTTTACCTTCAGCATCTTGCCTCTTTGACCCACTGGTCCTCTATCTTTGTCTGTTTGTTTCTCAGACTAGTCCCAACTGTTTCTCTCAGTCACACAGGTACTTTTTCCAACCTATTTGCCACATGGGCTAGTTCTCGCCACACAGGTGTATTGCCGCACATGTGTATTGCCGCACAAGATGGATCTTACCACACAGATGATTCGCTCCCCAGTCCGCCAGACACACAGATTGGTTCCAGGGTGGAGCCCTCCTGCCTCCTGCACAGATACCTCCTCTGTCTCTCAGATGGAACCACTCACTTAGCAGCCTGGGATATCTTATGGAGGCCCTAATAACCCAGCTTGCTTCAGGTGGGCTTGTTACCTCCAAGCTTCCAGCACTCTCAACACTTCCCCCTAGAGGAAGAACTTCAGTATTACACCTGAAACTGGGCCATACACATCTGCCATCCTGGCTATACCCAGACATCTTAATCTGCCCACTGCCATAGTTATTTGTTTTGACATGAAGTGTCAATAAACAGACATGTTCTTCACTTCAATATGGTGTGCTGGTGACATGTTTCTGTACTGGCAGGGCTATCCCTGGCCACTTCGAGCACCCACGCTGACAGGGATATTCGGTAAGGAGTGCAGCAGGATTCTGGAATATATGCTCCAAACAGGTCAAGGACAAAGTTGTGGAGAAGTACAGATCAGGATTGGGTTATAAACAAAATCCAAAACTTTGAACATCCCAAGGAGCACCATTAAATCCATTATTAAAAAATGGAAAGAATATGGCACCACAACAAACCTGCCAAGAGTGGGACGCCCACCAAAACTCACGAACCAGGCAAGGAGGGCATTCATTAGAGAGGCAACAAAGAGACCGAAGGTAACCCTGAGGGAGCTGCAAAGCTCCACAGTGGAGATTGGAGTATCTGTCCATAGGACCACTTTAAGCCAAGGGCGGTGAAAACTTTTGCAAGCCACTGTAAATTACAGCTAGCTTCTGTGCAACAGTAATGGGGAAGTTCTTTGATGAGTCTGTTGAAAAAGGTAGAAAATGAAGCCATGTGAGGTTGAGATAAAATTCATGAGAAATATAGGTTTTCATATAAACATACATTTTGGTTAAAAAAAAAAAATATATA
>NW_017306511.1:1287775-1328539 GCF_000935625.1 Nanorana parkeri
AAAAAAAAAAAATATATATATATATATATATACATATATATATATACTGATTCCCAATCTATGCAATATGCAGTTAAAATATTTCTTACTATAAGTCTAAATCTCATGTCACACGAGCACTATTGTAGCAGTGATTTCTAGCAGCTACAGAATCACTCTCCATAGCCATTTTTTTGCTAGGAGAGAATAAACTGCAGTCCATAAAAGGTCAGCATTGCAGAAAGCAAAAGCAGTTTGTAGCTCATGCGCAGAGCAATTGACTATTAGCAACATTGGAGGCTAGCTACAGACTTGCTAGCTTCAGTAGCTAATATTGTCCAATGCAGTAGATGATGACCATGGTACACCAGCAATTTGTAGCTGCCTAGATGGTAGGTTGAGAGTTTGCTTTTGATTCTCCCTGGAATGTCATTATTATAATTCAGATCATTTGAAATATATATATATATCTTCCATCACATTCCTTTAGAAGCACTCCAAATTGGACCCTGACCAAAATATTTGTAATAGTGACTTTTTATTTCCCCACACCACTAGGATAACATCTAGTACTTAATGGAAATGGGATAAGATGACCATTAATGTCCTATGGCACTTTATCAGTAGCTTGTACCTTCTTGGTACTTGTTGCTATTAGAAGATTTTAAAGCAAATAGTAAAGTAGGAGAATAATTTGTAGATCCCTGTCCCATACATCCTGGATACTATGTTCTACTTATATAAATGCATTTTCAAAATTTATAGAGATGTTTCAAGAGCAGAAGTAAACTACTTCAGCAGATCTGTTGTCACTTACCGATCCTACTAAGGTTAGGGGAACATATGAGGAACAAAATCTAAAAGCCCACGTATGGCCTTTTTAAAAAAACAAATGTACAATAAGTAATATATATCGAGGCAGAATGATTTTTTTACTAAAATCAATAATATATTGTGTATCTAATAAACGTTGGCAATCCGTACAATAAAATCTTTAGTTAAAAATCAATTTTTTAATTAAATGGTTAATAACTACAAAAAACAAACAATAATAAACCAGATCAAGTGATCCTGTTGCTAACTCCACAGAATAAAACTAAAAGCAACCTGTATAAAAAGATGCATATTCACTTTTTATTCGGGAGATAATTTAAAACTTGACACTTCCAGGTGTGTGTTGAATAGTGTTTTGGTGGGGTTACAATGACATATATATTTGACATGATATATTTTCCTGCAGGCTTACTGTTGCAGTCTTCATTTTGGAAATTCTGCTAAATCCTGTGCTTGCCCCCAAATTTACTTGTTTTAATATTCATTTTTGAAAAAAGCTGTTATGTTATGCAGCCTCTTAAATGTGTCCTATGAGAGAAGCAAATTATCATTTTGTGCCCATTACATGATGCTTTACTGCTTGCAGTTTCCCAGAGAATGGCTTCAGAGTGTAGCAATATATGATTAACATATTGTGCACCTATGGCAGCCTGTCTGATGGGTGCTGCAATTGATAAAACAGCTGCCTGGCTAACACATAGTCCTTCATAAATGTTAACTCGAGATTCATTAGGCCTCTACCAGGGTGGAAATTGCTAATTGTCTATTCAGTTGAGCACCTAATGTTAAAACATTGGAAAGTTTAAATACCATTCCCATTCCGAAAAATGGTTGTACGTGTGCCTTGGTTAATGAGAAACCTGTTCTGTGTACCAAGGACTTTTGCCGTCTGCTCTGTGCAGCTGTTCTTTGCCTAGAGCCCTTGTGAGAGTTAACATACATGACTGTTATCATGTAGGTCATCGCTCAGCTGTCCAAGACCACAAGAGACATATGTTTACTGAGTGTATATCAGATATACTGTAACTGTATAGCTGCTTATGTGGTCAGTAGTCCACATTTTGCCCGGTTTTTGAGAACTACAAGTCTTACAAGGCAATGTCAAAAGAGAATTTGTTTCACATCGACTATATTTTAACAGTACATGCTGGACATTTTTTAGGGGTTTTTTTCTCCACACACAGAAGCACAAAAGCAACAGCATTTTTTTTATTGAAATGATTTACTAGAAATTAAACACACAAGTAGTGAGATAGCTCAAGCAGTAGTAATCCTCATCTCAGTTCTTTGTAATGTGCAGGGTAAGAACAGGTGTAAGTATAATTTTAGAAGGTATGTTTTTGTAACTCTCAAAGTCAAGACATAACCTTTTTTGCTTTTATCACTTGAATTTTAATTGCAGCAAGCCACTGCTTTTGATGCCATTTTCATACCACCAGATCCTTATATTGTTACATAGTATTTGAGGTTGAATAAAGACATTAGTCCATCAAGTCCAACCTATTAGGATCTCATTCTAGGAGTACCTGTACCCCTGTATATTACGGTCCCTTAAGAAATCGTCCAAAAGTTTCTTGAACAATTCCACATTATTTGCTGAAATCACCGCCTGTGGCAGTGAGTTCCAGACCCTAACTGATCTTACTGTGAAGAACCCCCTTCGCCCCTTGTGCTTGTAAAGCGCTGTGCAAACTATTGGCACTATATAAATCCTGTATAATAATAATGTACACACTCAGTAGTAATTTGAGTTTAAGGTGTGGTCAGTGACACTACTTGGATGTATTTGGTTGTCAAGAAATTAAATAGAAATTGATCATTGGAGATCATGCATAAGAGCTTTAAGCACACTGAAACACTGTGATTTGTAAGACCTATCAATTTTGTAGTCTGAAAAATAATGATTAAATGGATGTCACTGCACTTTACTCTGATTAATGAGACTTCCTTCTGTAGCTAATCACTGTTTAACAGATTGTAGTGTGAAGTGTTTAAGTGTATGTAAATGAAAGTATTCCACGCTTGAAGGAGACAGTTGCAACAATTATACATGTAAGTACTGAAGACACATGGCTGAGTGGCTATGGGTGATGTGTCTTGGCATGATCCATAGGGCTCACATGTGTCTTTGTTTTGCTTTCTCTGGAATGACCACAACATAAATTGCTTGTCTTGTTTGACTTCCCTGTTCACTGAAGTTGAGCAGATTGTGGCCGTTTTCAACGCTTCCACCAGACAAAAAGCATGGGACCATTTCTCGAAAGCTCAGCGCAAGAATATTGACATTTGGCGGAAGCATTGTGAGGTGGGTGCCTTTCTTCAATTATATCCATCACTCTCATCGCAAAGAAAGTGAGTTTGTTTGAAATGAGTGTTGGTGTGCTTGGTTCAGTAGGAAAGAAAGGTGGGTTAAGGCATTTAAGATGCTCTGCACATGACCATAAAATAAATGTTAATTGTATACTAGTAGGTGGCTCGAAGATAGATTAACTTCTCCAGGCAACAAATCAGGTTTGTGAGACCATCATAAAGCCTTTCACTGACTGCGTGGGTTTGAATGCTTGTGTTTTAATGATAGTGACATATGCAGATTAGCAAAGATGCAGTCTCGTATGTTTTTAACAAATATTTCCTTCAAAAACTTTACTATAATGTAGCTGGTATGTATATATATCCATATATTTTTGAGTTCTTTAGACTAATACATATGTATCAATAAAAATGATGCAATTGGAAAATGTTAAATGCTCTTCTAAGTCCCACTTACCACAAATTCAGAAAGCATTTTTAAGAGCTCCGTTGGGTGATATGTCTTCCATGGGTCTCAGACAATTGTGTCTCCAGTTCAGAACCCATGTTTTGGGGGGTTTCTTTGTCATATTGAAACAAAGCTTTATAAACTGTTGTTGTTTGCTATTTACCTTCCCACTAATTTGATTCATAAACAAACCAACTTCATATAGTTTCTGGATCTTGTTATTAAAATAGAATCATGTACCCAGTCATAGAAGGCTTGTGATAATAATAATGATTATAATTGTAATTACAATTCTCAAAGGACTGGCTTCACTCCTTAATTGGAACAATGTTTGAATTGATTCACTATGTTGAGGCTGCACCTTTAAATGTAAGTTACACATATTATACCACTATTTTTCTGTAGAGTGTCATCTGCATATGTCTGTGCCTGCATGTTATTATTACCCTTCACATTGATATGTTTAACTATATTTTGGTATACGTTTTACTTATTATTATGGTCACCCAGTTTCCATTTCTTGTTCAGAAATTGCTTTTTCTATGAGCCTGTGTTTTAGCGGGTAAGTACAGTGTTTTGATATTGTTGCAGTAAGGTTTCTACAGAACATGGTTTTTTTCTTGTTAAACTTGCCACAGGTATGCTTTATCCCACAAGTCTTTCAGGAGTTTCAATCACATAGCAATAGTAAGCATTTTAAAGAACAAAACAATACGTTTTCCTTTACCACTGCTTTTACTATCTATTATTTCTAGGACCTGCAAAACAGTTGTCCTTTTAAAGCTTCTTCTCTCCTTGTCTCATTTTCTTGGCTTTCTCTGATACTCTTACTCACAAACATTCTATGTGTATCACTGTCTTATGTGCTCGACATTAGTTGTTTGCCAGTCAAAAGCTATACTTGACATGCATTCTTATCTCCTAAGAACATATAGTCCCAGCTGTCTAGAAGATTACTATGGTATCTAGTGGCAGTGTGGCTCATTGCACTGCAGTAAAAATATTTAACAGCTATAATGTAAATATACTTTAGGTACCTTAATCAAATAACTGCAAAGGTAAGTTTGCAAGCAAGGTAGAGAGCTTACTACAAAATTTGCCTTGATGGTGGAGTTTATAAATAAAAAAGCCAAAAGGATCTTCTGTGGGTTTGGTGTTTGAGACAGTCATTTAAAGCCATGCTACTTATTTTTCTTCCAAGCCTTAGTATGGGGCCCCCAGAGCAGTTTGTTACAACATTGAGTAGCCTATGTTGTGACATGCTTCTTGTGATTATGGCTCCAATATAACTCCTTTGTGAACTCTTAGTTCTCACAGCAATCTAATAACTTAGAAAATATCCTCTTTTTATGACTAAACTTAGGGCTATCATAGGCTAAGCTTGAGGCATGCTAGGTGTGTAGTGTTACACACAACAAATACTGTATATAGAATGAGTATAATAAAGCCAGGCAACTAGAAAAATATAATTATCTACTGCCATTTATTAAAGAAATCTGCAGTCAACATGGCAGTAGAACAGAGTGGAGCCAGGAAAGGATTGCTCATTAAGCTGAACAAATTTTATTTACCTTGTATTCATGAGCAGCTTCTAGTGTAGAAGAGGGTATCAGTATTTAAAACTGTAGATTGAATGATAACTTCACAATAATTGTTTTTTGGTTCCCTTTAGAATAATATTATCTGCCAGGTTTCCATGGTGCCAAATCCTGAGCATATTTAATTATTCTGTATGTCGGAAGCAATTGTATAGTTCCTACTCAAATCAAAGTGTACCTGGAAACCTTTAAAAAAATTGGCAGTTATAGGAAGAGGAGAATGAAAACAAACATTTATATGCAAGCACAATCTCACTTTTGATGTGTTTTCATGCACTGTAGTATATAATGTATGTGCAGGTAAGTTACACACACTCTTTGGAATTTCCATAATTTGTTGATAATACCGTCTTAAGTATTTATATTCCCCTTTAGTTTGGACTTAGACTTGTATCCAGTCTCACATGTGTGTATCTTTATATGAAAGCCCCACCCTCATTTTATTTTTAGATTCTATAGCAATATACTATAAACATAACTCTGTGGGAATTAATTAATCAGATGAACAAGTTTATTCAGTAGCGATGGAAAATGTGCAATGAGTTAAGTGCAAAGGGCAGAAATATTAACAACAAATCAGAATCTGTTTTACTTAGTGGACTTCAGTCAAGTGAATTCTGATTAGTTGTGATTGTTCACTTTGCCGTTAAAGTTCTGTTCCTTCCATGCAAAAAAATAGTTGCATGAAAGCAAAATAATACTAGACAAAGCTCAGTAACCCTTAGAGAACAGAGCGAGAGGGACCCAGGAACAGCCCAAGCAGGTTTGTTTTGTACAATTATTCAGCAAGGCATTAAACAAACACAGTTCAATGTAACAGGGCTTTGTACAGCAAGTCCAATACATAAAACATCTGGTAATCTGAGCCACTAAACTTATGTCACTTCCTGACTAACAGGGTGTCCCCTAGTTGCTTCTCTAAAATAAACAGTCACGTCTAGTACCTTTTAGTGTTCTTTCAGCAGTTAGCCTTTCCACACAGAAGTACGCTCTCACGGCAGAGGGAGTGAAAGAGAGAGCCTTTAGCAACAGTCAGCACAGATATATAAAGGCCTGAAGACTGATTAGTGAGGTCTGGCTAACAGGTATGGCATATACCTAGCAATGGAGGCTTTATGCCAATCAAAGCCTCTGGCCTCCAAGACCCAAACCTTAGTAAGATCTGAGAAAACAAAAACATATGTTTTCTCCATGGCAGACACAAATCCTGCAACCCCTCACCACGTGTAGGTGAGAAACCTAGTTGACACATATACAAGTGACTTTGAATGGTTAACCACTTTTAAATCAGTGTTAACAAACCTTTTTTTTTGGGGGGGGGCCCACATGTGACACTTTTAAAGGTCACACATACAATTTTGCCTTGATTGAGAAAAAAATGTAAAAGGGACAAAAGTGTCAAACATCCCTGCAATTAAATAGTATACTTATAAGGGCACTTTGGGTAGTAGTGTTGTCTAATACCATTTCAATCTGCTCTATATTCTCCTTCACGAAGTTTGCAGAATTTGTTAAAGTAGATATGCAGCAGATATGCATGGCCTGTCATAGACAGGTTCCAGTTACTCTTGCAACAACAGGGTCATATAGAGGGTTATCAAAATATAGCAAGTATTTAAAAAAATCACAAACATTTATGTTAAAAATTTCTGTGACAAATTGCGAGTTTATTTCGCAACATAGGAAAGGGAACAGCGTATCAGCACTTATGCTACCCATTCCGTTATCTTAAAGGTTATGTTGCAGTGGGATTTGAGTAAGAATAGGTCAGTCTTCCAGCAGTCAGTCAGCCGAAAGCTGGCCATACAAATGCTGGAATTTTGGCCGAGTCAGCAGTGATCACCTGAAATTCGAGTTGTGGGTTGTCCTGTCACTACCTTTTGATCCAATAGAAGTCAATTTTTGATTGTTTTTTCTCGAACTAGGTGAGCCAATCAGCTGCAGTCACTGTTCACTGGCTGTCAGAATACAATAGCCCAGCAGAGAAGATTCCCCTATCCACACTGTTTAGTCTACATAAGAAAAAACGCCTAACGATTGGCCAGCTTAAGAACCATTCCAAGCTCTCACTGCCATTCATTTTATAGTGGGCCACAAGCTTGTACTGGATAAAATTGTTACAGTTTGTGTCTCACTTTAGGGACACAAAAAGGGCCAGCAGTTTGGCATCCCTGTTCTATATACTTTTCCTTAACCGCTTGAAGACCAGGTGTTTAGATCCCCTACCTGGCCAGGCCATTTTTCAGTGTTCAGCGCTGCGGTACTTTGACTGACATTTATTCCGTCACGCAACGCTGTACTGAAATGAATTTTATACCATTTTTTGGGGACAGATAGAGCTTTCTTTTGGTGGTATTTAATCACCACTGCGGGTTTTATTTTTTACTATATTCAGGAGAAATTACTGAAAATTTTGAGAAAAAAAAGTTTTTTTTTACATTATGCTATAAAACAACTAATATTACCCACTTTTTTGGTAAAATATAAAAGACGGGGTCACGTCGGAACGCCGCGCGTGTATACACGCCCAGTTACATCCAAGAAGCTCCCGGCAGGCCGTGTATTCACAGCGGCTGGCCGGGAGGTAGTTAAAGGTCATCTATTCCTCTTTGCAAACTCCATAGTGATAGTGCCCTGACCGAGATTCAAACCCCCAGTGCTGTAAGGCTGAAGTGCCTTCTACTCAGTCACTTTGCTGCCACTACAAAGTCACTTTGATTTATCGCACAAACAATCTTCCTTACACAAATGGACATCCCGTTCAAAATCGCCTGTTTCCTAAAGTGTATTTGACTTTTACAGCCAAATTGGGATAACACCTATTTTATGTGTGTTATATGTTTCTCATTTGCGTAGCATAACTTGCTGCTTGCACAACACATGCTCCATTCTGTAGCAAAGTTGTTCTTTGTACTGAGTTTTGCTCTGGATTGCAACAAAGGCTGAGCAGGTTAATGTTATCATAACTAACCCTGTCTGTACTGTGCTGGCAGATCTCTTTATCAGTTGTAAGTTAGATTTGAACACATTCTGTCCTAACAAAGGGCGAAAGATCTAGAAGTATTGTATGTTAATAAGGAGAAGCTCAGTCTGTCCCTAGTCTTTCTACGGGGACAGACAGAGATTCCTGTCACTTGGATATTGAGAGAAGCATGCAAAGTCCTCTACAAAGACCCATCTAAAAGGTAAGAATTTTTTTTCTTTCTTTTTTTTTTTTAAGGTATGCTGTGTGAATGGGAACACATAACAAACAAATAGAGGGGTTTTCTCAAATTTGACTGCAGAAGTGGGAAAACACTTTAAAACAGCTACCTTATGTCAGTGGCTGGACTCACCATTCTTCCGCTAACTATTACTATGTTGTAGAACTGATCCTGTGATCAGATAGCACTGAGTGTACTAGGTAAACTAATGTCTGCTACATTTTATACAAGATAGATTAGGCCTGCAAACCACTGTGGCTCGAGATGCTGTTTTAATAGGCCTTTGAACATTCATTACAGCCTTCTCTTGAAATGTGTACCGATGAACAAGAGAAGCCCCTGTGGGAGAACCTTCTACATTTTTCATGGGAATTGCTGTGGCATTTGTCACATAATGAAAGCTATATGTGGAGTGTATTGTGTATTCTCCTCACATGACTTAAAAGATGCCAAACTGCAAGTCTCCCCTGGGAATGAGCCCTTTGTCAGTAGAGAAATTAGATGTCAACAAGGTGAAAAGCTGCATGCTGCATTCCTACATTAAACCTGGCAGCATTATTAGGACCAAATGAGATGGTATCAACTTTCTTTTTTTTCCTGCACCTTACAGGGAGAACATACTACATTATCTCTGCCCTTTTGCATTACTGTTTAGACAGGTTTCCTTGCACTACAGTTCATGTGCCTTTCTGAATCTATATAAAGCTATGGTGCGTTAAAAAAAAAAAAATTTTACACAATTAACCCCTTCGTGACTGACGACGTACAGTGTACGTCGCGAGCATCGGGGCTGTTTAAACAGACTCCCGGTGACTTTTGCCACCAGGACTCTGTTTAAACTTGTAGAGCCGACTGTCGGCTTTACAACAGAAGCGAATGAAAAAAAGGCCTCAGTCATGAAGGGGTTAATATTTGTGTAGTGAAGGAGCTCCAGTTCACAGGCAGTTTAATATAAATTGTGTAATTGCATTCTCTTCATACAGTGCACAACTGGATCAGGAGCGTTGGCAGCTGCTGCACTGGTAGTGAAACCAAATTTGTTGACATTGCATTTTTGTCAAATGTGCATAATATTTCAAGCGAGAAAGAGTTGCAGGTGTATTTCTGTACATTGCTAACTGCATGAATGTAAACATTTTATAATCTCAAACTTACACTGGCTTTTCAGAAATATATAGTTTGGGCAGGATATGGCAGACAAAATGACTGGTATTTTTACCTTTAATATTTAATCACCAGATTCTGATTTGACAGTTATGGGATTATCTATGCTTTTGGGAAGCCTAACAGTTTTGAATATCTTAACTGTACCTGTTGCTGCCTGCAAAAGGCAGCAACCTTAGGGAAGCAGAAAATAACACAGGTTTGGATGCAGGGCCATTGTAGACAGCACTTCCATACTGAGCAGTCCACCTTTACCAACACTATACTTCCCATGGTTGCAACTACTTGTCTTCTGTGCTGATGGCTTTAACCACAGAAACACTCAGAATGTGAGTTCCTCTGATACCTGGGTGACAGCATCTAGAAAACTGAAATGTCACAGAGCCAACTAGAAAACTAAAATGCAGAGGGTAAAGCAGATCCAATCCCTTCTTCTGATCAATGTGACTTCTTCCTACACCATTGTGCTATCTTCTAAATCGAGCACATCTTTGAAAGAATGCTACTTAATAATCAAACTCAAGGATGCCACTAGTCTTTCACAGTCTGCAGGAGCTAGACACACAAGATGTCTGCCTTCGATGAATATAAAAGTTTGGTGGAACACATTAGGCGAGTTGCTCTCAGGGTAGAGAGCAATTATCAAAGGTCAGTGTGTAAACGTAACAGGGCTTATGTGCGGATAAAAGGTACCTGTTCACTTTCAACTTTTTATGTATCTTAAAAACAAGTGTATGATTGCTTGTTGTATTACTTATTATTTCTGTACAAGTCTTGCCACCTTGGTATTTTTCCTAGGTCATAGCTGAGTGCCGCAGTTTTCAATTTTCACACTGCCAGTAAATGAAGACTGGGAGTTCGGGTGGATCACAACAAAACAAAGCGATGCATATGTTAACTAAGTACAATGTGTTTTATTAGTGGTGCCTGTATTTTGTTATCTTTTGTAGGAGCTCCGGAATGCGCACAGTGAACAGCTCATGGGTATCCGGAGAGAGGAGGAGATGGAGATGTCAGATGATGATGACAGCAGTGATGTTCCCAGCAAGAAAACTAAAGTAGATGATACAGGTGAGAACAATACCACTGTGCCTTTTGTTACAGGACAGAAGCAAAATGCATATGTGTTAAGATTATGACCTATCCATAATCCATTCTAACAGGGGTGAAATAAAAAGTAGAATTTTGAAGTGCATTTGAAATCTTTGAATCAATAGCCATCATCACTGGGATACTTGTCCCCTGAAGGGGGTACCACAAAGGGGACTACTTAGGTGTTAAAAGAATTGCATATCATTCAAGCAACAGATGCAAGCTGGCTCCTCTGCCAATCAATACTTTATAAGGCAGACTATTTGATTTATCAAAGTATGGAGAGCTGTTTGCTTTGTCTTGTGGTAACCAAACAAATTCAAATTTCCATTCTTCAGCTGTGAATTTGGAGTGTGTGTTTGGATTAGATTGGTTGATGTGGGACAAAGAACAGTACTTCGTATTAATTGATAAATAAGGTCCTTATTAATTGATAAATAAGGTCCATTACAGCTCTATGTTGCACAAAACACCCAGCTTCTTCAGTTCATCTTTGAAAAGTGACATTTGGATTGGGCGGTTTGCTTCTTTTAGATACAAGCTATATCTCAGGACCATTATGGAAGAATGATAAAGGTAAGAGGTGTGTGTGTGTGTTTTCATTTTATTAACATGATGAACCCATTTCATTTTGGTTGCCAGCCACATCAAAGATTCCTTGCTAGGAAACATGGTAATTTTTTTATGAACCCCTGCAGAATTATTAACAAAGATTATTATATTGCATGCCTTTGCATGGGCTTCCAATTTGATTTCTTTATGAACATCAGTGTGTTATTAATATCACTTTGCAAGACCTTACCAAGTGTATTACAGCTCCAGAATGGCTTCCAATAGATTGGATAAAAGAAAGTTGGAAAGCAATTAGATGTCAGCATAAAGCCAGTGTGCAGATATGTGTGTTAAGGCAGCCTATAAGATATGCTGAACTCATTTCCCATATTACAAAAATGACTCTTGCAATGAAGCAATTGTGTAGAATAGCGGTGTAAGTCAGATCATTTTCCATTACATTGAGAATGGGAAGGCAGATGAAACCAGTGTTCTAATTCCACATCGCCAATGCTATTATATAGATTACATTTTGTTATGTTTTCAGGCTGATATGGTTTTATGTGGGATCATTACATAGGAGGATTGATGTAATCCCTTTTTCTTAACAGGTTTTTAGAACACATAGGCAATTTTTTCTAATGCGATAAGAGACAAAGTTGCTATGGAAAATGCCATAGCAACCTAACATCTTCACAGAGCCAAGCAGCCACTTGTGACAGTGGTCTAAATTTAAATTTATTTTACTGTCATTCTATTGGTGTTGCAGTTATTTCATTTTGACATGCTGTTAAATTATGTTTTTTTCTGTCTATCCCTGGGAAAATTAACAACAAAGTGTTACGGAGAAAATTTCACTGCAGTCGCAACACATTGTGTATATTTAAATTGACACATACAAACAAGATAAGTGGAATATTTAAAGCAGGGATAATGAACAGAATGTGTAACATAAGCTACTCAGTTCCAAGGTGACAGTGAGTCACCAAGGTTACATAGTTACATAGTTACATAGTATTTGAGGTTGAATAAAGACATTAGAAGGTACTGTTAAGGTTTCCTTTATCCAGTTCCCATAATATAATAAAAATAAAGTTGTTGCTTATAGGTTACTACAGGTTTATTGATATGTACCAAATACTGGAGTAATGGGGTATTGTGTACAAATGCCTGATTACTTGTGATCAGTTAGGGTAACATATTTAAAAGGCTGGTTCACCTAAAACTGATTTTAGTTTTTGAAATCAATCTAAAGCTTTTTTTTGTTTGTTTTTTTTTTTTAATTTCAGATAGAGCAGGAAAGGGTTTTTTTTTTTTTTTTTTTTTTTTTTTGCTGTCTGTTTTGGAGAGATTTCCTTTCAGTTCCTGTCCCAGAGACAGAACTGGAAATGAGAGTAAAAATCTCCAAAATCTCTTCTTAATTACCACGTGAACAAATATTCCCACTGGCAGATTTCCCCTCTATTTCTGTTCTGCTGACAAATGTAAAATTTTGGATTTCCCATCCCACTCTGTCCCCCTGTACAGTTCACAATAAAAACTTGACAGATAATACTTGTTAATGCTGGTCAACTGAATTAGTCCATAGATTCTAATAACCCTTTTGGTGAGATTTCTGTACTGGAACTCCCAGGATTCCTCACATGCTCTGCTAGAGTTTTATTTTTTAGTGTGTCTTAAAGATGCGTAAAGTCAAAAATTATTATTTTTTAGATAAAATGGGGAATGATTGAGACCTTGTCTTTTTTTTGCTCCCTGTGTCCGAACAGGGATAGTTCCCTTCACTTTCTTCCCAATAAAATTGACACTAGAAATCTCTCCAAGGAGTAGTAACATCCACTATTAGAAAGTTGCCACTTGAACCGGTGTCAATATAGGAAGATTTCCCCGTTGTTGTAACAACTTAGATTTTCCATCACTTTTTGTACTAGAAACACTGGTCAGTAGGACAATTCTAGAGGCTGAATTTCCCTAGCAACAATAGGCACCTTACCATTTTTTAAACCCTTTCACAGCCTCCTGTCAGCCTCCTGTCACAGTCCGGCAGAGTGGTGTGTCGGCGGAGACAGCCCACGTTGTCACAGGAGGCTGAGCTCTGATCCCCGCAATGCTCACTCAGCCTCCCTTGACAGCTGTCAGGAAGGAGAGTGATCGCTGAGTGTTTGTAGATAATTGAGGACATAGTATGGTTACTGTATCCAATACATGTTACTTATCCATTGAGCTTTATTCTTAGGTTTGTTGAGCATTCATTTCTTTTATCATGTGCGCATTGGTGTATAAACCTGTAATAACAATATTATAACAATAACTTGTGTATGTCTGATAGATAATAACATGACCCATTTTTCAATTTTTTTCCAATTTTAACCAAAAATATGTACATTTTAGTGAAGCTTAGGTGAAAAAATGTCAACATGATCTGTTAATAACATTGTATACTATGGGGAAGTTAACAAGGTTTCATGCACTATTATAACAGTAGAAAAGTGTTTGCGGTGTGGCAGTGGGACTTGTATGTCATTTGATATTAAACTGTCAATTGTACATACTTGTGGCTCTCAGCTGCTAAGTGCCTGAAGCCATAAGTGCTGCTATGACTCCACAAGCCATGAAGTAATATTAGTGATGGAGCAGACACGCTATATGTCTACATTTAGTAGTCAGAAATGTTGCATTATGTATGCTGTGCTGTATAATACATAATCTAGACCAGAGGCAGGCAATTCTGGAGCTGTGGGGATCTTCCTAAACAACATGGAAGAAATCAAAGATGACCAGCATACAACACCCTTTTTTTCTTTAAGATAACCTAGCAAAGCCCCATTAAAAAGTAAGGAAGGTTCTGAAGAGTTCTGGGGTCCGTAGTAAGTAACCCAGAGTTCAGAGTATGTAACATAGAGTGCAGGGGTCAGGAGTAAGTAAAGCAGAGTGCAAAGGTGAAGAGTAAATAATAGAGTGCAGGGATCAGTAGTATGTAACTTAGAGTGCAGAGGTCAGAAGTGCACACACACCTGCATTGTAGGCAGCAGAAAACTACCGATCCCTCTAGTAACATTGTCAGCTTGGTACTTAGGACCTGCCATAACAGCCAGCACCCAGCCTGAACCCTCCCTGATGCCTTTTAATCCACTTTATTTGTGTATGGTTCGTTGCAGTAAAGTTAATGTTTTCACAGGGCACCTTAACTGGGAAATGTGAATGGGCCCTCAGGATTTGCATCTACTTTATTTATAAAAACACTTTTTGTTTATTTCAGAGACTGTTTTAAAACCTTACCAGACTATTTTACATGCAAATTGCTATTCATATAGCTTACAGTATGCAGTGTTCGATAATACAATGACCCATAAACACTTCTTAAATATATTTAAATCTAAAACCCTTATACGATGGTAGTTGGTCACTAGAAGGCTCTTTAAGTTTATTCTGCAAGCTTCTCCACTATGCTTACTGGGTTGTTGCCAATTGGGGTCTTTGTATCGAATATGGTGGCAATGCTCCAAGGTCCATAAATTCTGGATCAGAATTTACAATATCATCTTCTTAATGAACTAGGCCATAATACCCAAGTCTATGGAGAGTACTCTATTTCTCAAACTTGATCTTGACCTGCCCAATTTATCAAATGAGCTCAAATATTTTAGCTGCTTTTTAGCTGTCAAACACAAACTAAACTGGGTGATGGTTAACGATAAACTTACATGTTACATCACAACACCCAAGAGAATTTTGAAAAGACCTGGGTTCTGTTATTCTTTGCTGGACCACCAAAGCTTGGGAGGAATGACTGCTTCTATTTTCCTTTTCCCTCTTTCTTTTGTCATTCTTTTCCCCTGACCCTCTCAGGTTAGACCACTGCCTTAGTAGTGTTGGTCTTGGTTCATTGTTATATTTTTCCACTTCATATAGATTGGTATGGCTTACTGACCATTATACCTGAAGCCATTTTATAATTACTTTAACATTACTCGTCTGCACAATTAAACAGGCCTGGAAATGTAATAAAAAAGATGCAGAAATCAGATGTGCAGATGGTCATTAGAAAATATATCTTTAGTGCTGATTTTTTTAAATTATATTATTAAACCTTGTATGCAATGGATAGCAGGCCATGGTCTGTAACATTGTCACATGCCAAACATTTACAGGGTTATTCACAAAAGGATGAAGAGTTTGAAGAAGGAAGGAGAAGTGAACAATCTAGGCCAAAATAGCTGATTTTGAAAAATTCTCCAATTCGGCTCACTTTCCAGTTTAGCTATGTTGTCCTAGATTGTTCACTTCTCCTGCCTTCTCCAAACTCTTCACGTTTTTGTGAATAACCCTATTAGTAAATAGGATGAAATATAAATAACACAATGACTACAAGTTTATAGTAAATCCATAAGGTACTGTGTTGTATCAAAGCACCTTTAGAAATTCATGTAAGAGTATATTCATCTGGACTGAAAACATGGACGGCTTGTGAAGAGTGCTACAGCACTTCTGTGGGGCCCATAGCCTGGAACCTTTTTCTGTTACATTATGAGCACTGAAAACAAAATCATAAATACATACAAGCAGGTCCTTCTCTCCTATTATTTCTTGTTCAATAAACTTTGGAACATTTTATGTATTGTATTTTCTGTACTACCATTTTTTATTATATGTATTAATTTTACATTACCAGAGGAGAGGATAGCCCTATATAAATTAATAAATAATACTGAGTGTGTGAAGTGAGCTGTGAAGTAAACATGCAGTCTAATTTTCGTTCTTTACCAGTTTCGTGGGTAGAATAGAGGATAATTTAGAAAACAGCCACTGTAAATTAATTTCTACATCATACACACTCTAGTGAATTTAAGGCATAAATGAAAGTTCAGGATTGTTTTAGACTTTATGTAAGGCAAAGAGCAAGTATCCATGTCAACAGGTCCTTGTAGTGTTTTACAACCTTTTCGACTACCAGACATTTGTAATACTGGTTAACAATTCTGCTAGTTTTAGCTAGACAGCAGTATGACAGCCCTTTAAAGCTTGTCATAGCTACATTTGATAAAAGCGAATATTTGCAATGGAAAGACAGGCACTATAGGGCACCGGTACATTATCTGCTTTCATCAGTTCCCATCGTCAGCTCACCTTCAGAGCCCCCCTGAACTAAGTTTACATATATGGGAGATTTGGCAGAATAGCTCCTCATCACATCCAACATTACAAGCCAGTGCCTCGGCAGCCAACTGAGGCAACAACATTGTAGTTTGTAGTATTAGGAACACTAGAGATTCTTGCTAAGGCTCGGACTTGCAATAAATCTGTAGAGATGAATCTAGAATGCCTGCAATCTGGAGGAGAAATTTGATAAGTAGAGGATGTGTAATGTCACCTCATGGGGTGGTTGGATTTTATACAGTTTTATAATGACGGACTTACTTCAATTCTGTAAAATACAGCTGCAAATCTTTTAAGCACTTCCTTGTGAAAAAAACATGGTAGCAGTTTAGCCTGGGGACAATACAGTGATGTGAAAGAATGCATAAAAATACAAGAGAATTTGTTTTTTGCTGGATTCCAAATGATTTGTATTGTTCTATTATACAGTTTTCCACCCTCGGGTGCCCTCTGATACTGAATTATGTGCAGAATCCAGTTCTAGAGATAGGTGGAAATGTTATTTCCTAGATGGAAGTGTTTTCCTCAGGAACATGAATACCCCTGGGATCTGCATCTCTCTGGCAGTCAGTAGCAGACTGTAATGTCATTGTGTGTGCTAACATTCTCTGTTCTTCCTTTCTATATGAGGTTAATAAAATCCCTAATATTGTTGGTGCAGGGGAATGGGAATGCCATTAAATTCTGAAGGTTCCATAATGTGTAATACAGTGGATGAAAATGTAGTCTGCACAACATTTTCTGGTTTAGTGGACTATCCTGTATGATTCACATTTCTTGTATAGCACAGAACTAGCTTGATCTCCTACATTACATAACTCTGAAAGATCAGTTTCAGGGTAGTTTTTCAGTGGATACCGTTGTGTAAAATTATAGCCGTCGGCTATATATAATGCAAGAAACTGCTGTGTTGATTTAAAGGTGTAAACTGTCTGTGTCTAGCTATCTGTCTAACATATTTTGATGAGACATTTCTTCCTTTGCTGTGGCCATTATATAGGTGTATTTGTCTTTCTAATTTCTGGATTTGCGTGTATATATTTATTTTACATTAGTAAAATACAAGGGGAAGGATGAGGCACCCACCTTGGCTTCAAATTGCTACAGGAGGGGTCATTCTAAAACTAGTCTAACGATGTCTTGAGATTCCAAAAGACATACGAGGTTGTGCAGCTCACAAGTTTTTGCCAACACCATATTTTTTGTTATGGGGCACATCATTCTTGATGGATT
Source organism: Nanorana parkeri (assembly GCF_000935625.1). NCBI lineage: Eukaryota > Metazoa > Chordata > Amphibia > Anura > Dicroglossidae > Nanorana > Nanorana parkeri. The sequence goes on from NW_017306511.1 coordinate 1,305,346, forward strand.
TTCTTTGAATTTGCATTCAGCCTATGAGACAACTGTTGCTTATAGTTTCTCGGCTGGTTATGGCCTGGCTTGGCAGAGGTCATGGCATTAGTAGATTATGTAAGGCAAAATATGTCCTCATGGCTCTGGTTAGAATTTTCAGCATCAAGGGAAAAGTTGGCTCCCTTTTAGTAAGTCTCTCGTGGTTGGAAGTTGAGGGCTAAGATAAAAACAGACTGAAGCTGATAGTAAAAAATACAGCAGATACAAAAAAATACATAAAGACAATCTGAAATTGTTAACCAATGTGTACAGTAGTTACTAATAGGCAGCCTGTTATGTATAATATGGCCTGTGAAACAGCATATATTTTACACTTTATGTAGATGTTTTTCACTTTGGTATATTTAAACTGAGGAAAAGTACATTTTACCTCACTGTTCCCTGCAATTGACAGCAAAGTCACAAATTGTGCTAATAGCTAGATCTAATTAGCAGTTCTGCCTTTGCTGCTTTTTCCCCCACAGATAAAAAGTGCAGTAGTTGTTAATAAGTGTTCTGTTTTGTTACACAATAAGGAATATATGTTGGTTTATACAAAATATATTATAATTTGATATGATTAAATATACCATATATTATTATACTGTTTAATATTTCATTTTCATATTTCAATTTACAATACTTGCAAAAGTATTCAGGCTCTTGACATCGCTTTCTAACTTTGCTTAATAACATATCCTCCTGAAGGTTTTTCTTTTTTTCAAAACATGACATTTTGGTTTTTATTGAAACATTGTTTTATGTTAGTAACAAATCTTACAGCTGGACACGAGACAGAGCTACAAACATGGTTTAATTCAAATGTGTATTAAATGAAATTTACTGTATGTATTTTTTGTTGGAAAATTCTGTTTATTGAAGTTTTACAAGTTTAACCCCTTCGTGACTGACGACGTACAGTGTACGACGCCAGCATCGGGGCTGTTTAAACAGACTCCCGGCAGCAAAAGTTTTTAGTGTTTAAACTTGTAAAGCCAACTGTAGGCTTTACAACAGAAGCGATTCTGGCGAGTTACCTGTCGCCAGATCGCTTCTGTGTCCCGTGCTTCCCGGGCTCCGTTGCCCCTCCTACGGGCCCGATATCTCTAAATTGATAACCTGTGGTGGCTTTTAAAGCGACTTCTACGGCAGTTTTTCGCCGTTTCACGGACGCACGCAATTTGTAAACTGCGCATGTTGGGTATCGTTTTACTCGTTGTAACCTCATCTTTTATATTTCATTAAAAAAATTGGTATTTTGTTGTGTTTTGGGGCATTTGATTAAATTTGTCACAAAATTTTGGGGTTTAATAAGAATATTGCGCAACATAAACATTTGCAACTACCACCATTTTATTCTATAGGGTCTTGGCATTCAGACAATATATAATGTGTGGGGGTTTTAAGTAATTTTCAGGCCTAAAATGTGGAATATAACATGGGTGCAAAAAATGAAAAAAAGGCCTCAGTCATGAATGGGTTAAACAAAGGTAGAATCCAACACTGTGGTGCGGATGCAACACCTAGGTACACAGCTTACAAAATAAACTTACATTACACCAAGTCTAGCCTCCAAAACAACCAGCCAATACACCAAAGTAGAGGTAATCTGCTCATAATATCAGGCAGCACAGTAGAGATGAAAGGCAGGGAAACTCTAGCCTAAGACCCCATTCACATTGAGCTACATCAAAAAAGGTGATTGTGAGCTGAGTGACATTGAGCTAAAGTTCACCTTTTGTTGCGCTACGTAGCGCGACTTTTCGCAGGGACTTTGTAGCTACACCATTAAAGTCTATTGGTCCAAATCACACAAAATCAGCCGAAAAATAGGTCATGTTCGAGCTACAAGCTTGAGCGACGAGCTACAGGCGACACTGAGCTGTGAGATGTGAACAGCTTCATTGAAATGCATTGGACAAGCGACATTGAGCTGATATTTGATCGATTTTGGAGCTGAAATTGCGTGATAAATTGCTCAGTGTGAACGGGTTCTAATAGACCAAAGGGAGGTTTTGTAGCCTTCAATGTATCAGATCTGACAAAAGGGAATAGAAGAATGCAAAAGTCTCCTTCATCCATCATCTCTTCAGGGAAACCTATCCCACCTCAACCTAACCACTGAACCACCACATTCTCAAACAATTCATCCCCACACAGCTACCGCCTCATGTATCACTTCCCCCTCCCTTTTAGATTGTAAGCCCTCACAACCAGGTCCCGCCTTACCATCTTGTCTTGAGTTGTATTGTGATTGTAATGTCTTCCTTATATTGTAAAGCGCTGCGCAAACTGTTGGCGCTACATAAATATTGTATAATAATAATCCCAATATATATAAAATGAGAACATACACATGAAGTCCTATGTCTCATTTTCTTAAGCATATCCCTTTGGCCAAGGTAAGCAAGGTGGCCAGTCTGTGCAGTCTGATGTAGAATTTAGCCATGTTGTCTATAAATATTGAAGATAGACTGAAAACATAACCAAACAAAAGTCTTATTAATGCGCATTGTGCGTTTTCAACACACGTTGCAGTGCACTTCCTACTTAACGTCGACATGTGTCATAGCGTGCATTGATGTGTTTTGATGCACATCACAATGCAGTTTCATATGTCATGACACTTTGACATGCCGCAATACATTTGCATTGATTTCAGTGGAAAAACGCATCAAGAAAAAGTGCAGGTTTGTGAATCCAGCCTAAACGGTTTCTCTTTGCATTTCTCTGAATGTATCCAGCTGTCCTTTTGGTGTCCTGTCCTTTTGGTGAGTCAGGAAAGAATTGCCAGTGTGCAACACCACTGGGATATGTAACACTGGCAGGGTTATTCAATAAAGGGTGACATGTTTGGAGAAGGCAGGAGCAGTGAACAATCTAGGGCAAAGTAGCTGAACTTTAAAGTGAGCTGAATTGGATAGCTTTTCAGCTATTTTGGCCTAGATTGTTCACTTCTCCTGCCTTCTCCAAACCCTTCACCCATTTGTGAATAACCCTGTGGGTGTTTTAGACCAGTGCTCTTAGAACTCATTTATATGTTGTGTTTCCTGGAGTTGGTAGATGCAGACTATAATAAAAATAAACTCATTCTTGAACATCTTTCATTATTAAGTACAAAATTCTGTTTCTAATGTGGCTGACACATATACAAATACACTAATCACTACTGATTGGTTTTTTTCCCTTTCTTCTGGGAAATTTCATCCTGATCTCATGAAAAAGAAATATTAAATAGCAACTTTTCACATGTAATTTTGATCATGCAGTGCTGCTTTTAGTAGCTGGTGTGAAACTTGTTATCGCACAGAAGAATGTTAACAAATCCTAATTGTTAAGCGACATTGTAGTAATCTTGAAAATTCAATGTGATAGTTCTGTGTTTAGCTGTCACATCTGCTATAATAAAATTAATTACTAACGGTGCAGTGCTTGGCTGGAGTGGTCAAAATGCTCAAAAGATGACAAAGCGGAAGAAACAACGCTTATTAAAGTGATTATGTAAAATACAAAAAAAGATGTATTATCCAATTTTATGTCCTTCTGTTTGCATAGGAAAAATAACTTTAAAAAAAGTATTTTCATTGACCTCAATATATGAAATATTTGCTCATCATCCCCTGTAATATTCAACCACAGTAATCAGTACGATGTTAGTAAATAACTGAGGACATAGTATTCAGATACTGTGTCTCCAATTTTGAATGAACAAGAAGTGCTCTACATCACTTCCTGTTCATTCATGATTGTGGTTATAGTATCTGTTTACTATCTCCTTGATATATGAATGAATAGCAGGTGTTATGGAAATTCGCTTGGTTCAACGCACAAATTCATGTCGCATTAAGCTGCGCCAAACGCAAAGAATTTCCCCGGTTGTACTAAGCTCTTTTGTGCAAGGACTGGAAGTATCCCCTTTCAGAGTCATGTAGAGTCAGGAGACATGTGTTGCTTGCTTGATAATCCCATGCTTAGAGCCAGAGCGCAGGTATGTTTATTGTTTTATACCTGCCCAACAGGAAGTGATGTCAGACAGGAAGGGGTGTCTCAAACAGCGAGACAGGAAGTGATGGCAAACCAACAGATGATTTCAACAACCAGCAAACCAGGAAGTGGGACAGACAGGAAGTGAACAGGAGCCAGCTAACAAAACACCTTAGTAGAACAATCACATGTAGTAGAATAATCGATCACCACCGGAGTGACTTTATCCAGCATTGCTCAGTGATCAATGCCACATAACGTTACTATGATTCTCATGCGTGCTCATTCACAGGGATAACGTTATATAATCTCCAGCGTGTTGATCAGGCACACCAGAGAGAACAAACGCACGTTCCTTTCATATACTGCGTTCCAAACAAATGTATCCACGCAAGCCAATAAATCCATGCATTGCACGGGGGGCCCCAGCCGGCGTCCATACATTCGCCAAGAAGACACTGCTCCGCCGCGCATAAGATATCTCCTCCAATGGATTAACCCCCAGCGCCTATTTACCTATACACTGAGAGACTAATGACAAAACATTACAATACACTAAAAACACATTCTAGTAAAATTTCCACAACACAGGCCTCTGTACTTTGTGCTTCCTGCTCATTGAGTGCTGGACCTGCAGAAAAAGAGATCAGGGACTCTGGTACTGCAATGGGAAATGCAGTTCCAGTACAATGCGATTGCAAAAAATTGTGCATGCGGTTTTATTCTGAAGTAAACTTTATGTTCGTAAAACTCCACAATTTATTTTTTTATCCGATGGGTTGAAAAAATTATCGGCCAACTAATCGATTATAAAAATGAATCGTTAGTTGCAGCCCTACATGGTTGTCCCTTGCTCAGTTTTATTCCCTCTACACAGCTGTCTGTTTTAGACATTCAGTTTGGGTCACCCTACACATTACAGACTCAATTCACAAAGCTTAGATTCAAGGATAAGGATTTTGACCATGTGACTAATTATAAAAAATACAATGCAGAGTGAGCATTGTCACCCTAGGACAAGAAGTATATTATTGTAAAAATGTACTGGGTTAATATAAAGGAATAAAACGTACTGCAGTCACCAGGACTGGCAAGCTGCAATATATTACATTTCTGTTTTTGGGTTTAGATAAGCTTTAGAGTACGTTTACATGTATTATTTTCATACTATTTTTTTGAATAATGCTTACAATTGCTGAAAATCTTTTGTTTGCAGAATGCTGCAACATAAGCAAAAATGTCATCCTCGTGCACTGAAACAGGTGTTTAAACAAATGTTTATGGATGTACAAGCTTGTCAAAGGGTGAAGATTACTTTTTTTTTATACATTTTGTATTTATATATCCTGGAACAAGACCACAAAACAGATGACTTCAAAGGCAAAATAATCTCAACATATCCCTTAGATTAGGGATAGTCAAAGTATTTTGCAATAGATACATAGACAGATTTTTTGGAAAACATCAAGATTATATGTATAGATGGCTACTGTTTGATTAGTGGTCATGTAGCCAAGCGTGGCTGTTGGTCCCCAGCAAGAAAAAGGGATTTGTCATTTTCATGCTAGCTATGAAAATAAGTTATTTGGCTTTTTACAGATGGGTTATACCCTTATGCCTTGCTGTGTAAATCAACATCATATTAGTACTGCGGCCTATTGCCCATATCTATGTGTACTCTAGACCTAGGACCATGAAAACCAGATTTCCTCATACCATCAGTAACTACATTGCATTAGCCCCCAAAAAGGTGCTGGTGACATTTATTAGAGAGATCTATCTACAATCTTTACAGAGAAGCTGGTGACAAGAACAAGCAACAAGAGCAGTGTCGTGAGAGGGAAACATTGTATGCAACGACTAGAGTTGGGTTTTTAACATATACCGTATATACTCGAGTATAAGCCGTCCCGAATATAAGCCACTATATACCACATGAACTTATTTACATTAAATCCAGAGAAAAAATTCCTGTCTGAATATAAATGAAAGTATGGACATTAACACTGTTAAAATAGATTTGTTTCTAACAAAAATAGCGTGTCTGTGAGAGTGACCCCTAGCTTGTGAACATGTTTATATTCTTAGTTCTTGATCTCAGCTCATTTTACTGTAATTATCTAAATGGCAATTGTTGAATCAGAGTGATGAGTATCATTTAGAAACAAATAGCCTTTTAGTGTAATTACTGCTCCGGTCGGGTGGAGAGAGCTGAGTTTGCGTCTGCAGTGTTCTTGGCTCAACCTTGCACTTTATGCTCAACAAAGAGCAGTAACAATGAGTTTAGCTCAAATTAGCTAGACTTCTATTGCAGGATGCTGTCTGTCAATGAACATGTTAAATAGCAATACCTATCAGAATATGGAAATGTATTTTTTAGTGTGTTATTAGCATTGCATTTATTGTTTATGGTCAGAAAACCGAGCAATACCTAGTAAGGTTTAACGTATAATTAAACCTTTTTGCATATATCTACTGCTAGCAAGCAGTAGACATATGCAAAAACATAAAAAGAAATACAAAAAAGTTACCAAACAGGTTATTACTTACCTCTGTCTCCGCTGCTCGCTCCCGTCTGAAGATTCTCAAGCGGCCGGGAAAGATCATGGGGCGGACGCATGAGCAGTAGAGACCTTCGGCTGGGAGAAGAGGAGAGACCCAGGGTAAGTCGATGCAGCAGCCCGGCAGTGTGCACGCGCACATACACCGTGGGACACAGCAGTCAGAGCTGGATCAGAGACCGGCACCAGCGCTGGAGGACTCCGGAAAACTACTGGAAAGAAGAAGATGATCAGATCAAGAGGCATAATTTAAGGTAAATCCTATCCTTAAAGCAGCATGGGGGGGGGGGGGTGACTTGAATGTCACTTTAATGACTTTTGCTATACTGGGTGCATACTTTGAGGTGACTTTCTAAGGGAATGTGTAATCTCAAATACACAGGCTTTATGAAAGAAAAAAAAAACATCTAATGTAAAGGGAAGGCAGCTAGCATGTATTTAGACAGCAAAGAAGACAAATATGATAGAGTGCAATACATGAGAGGTGGAACCAAGTCATCTGTGGCTGAAAAAAATTAACATTAAGTAAAACTGTGCCTTTTATGCTCCCATGTATATGTGACTGTAAATAATGTACAGATAGAAATGGTTGCACATAATTAATATACTGGAGGACATTTATCAAGCACACCAGCTACATAATTAGTCGCAAATCAGGCTGTCTCACATTCAGAAAATTCTCTGCGACAGGATACAGTCTTGGGTGTCTATTTTCCTGGGCAGCCAAGTGCTGCAGTTTGCAAAGTTTTAGGACAGATTTATTACTAAAGATACAACAGGATTTCACTCTGAACTGGTGCATAATTAAGAAGCGTGTCAGGTTTTATTTTGTCGCAGCTGAGGAAAGAATTTTTGACTCATACTGTAGCCTTGTAATAAATCTGTCATACAAATTGTGTCAGTGCTCCTGTTTAGCACTACTTTGCCATGAATTGATAAAGGCCCCCCAGTGTATCTCCAATGTGAAGCCAAATCACAGGGTAAACTAGTCCCCCAGGATCCAGCAAATGGCAGCAGCGTCCTTGTTGCCAGGCAATCTGGGGATGTGGCACTTGGCTAACAACAACGCCTATGGGTTGGGACTACATATATTGTCACAGTATCACCTTGAGAAAGGGACCCTCTGAGGCCCCAAAACTTTGTCTATATTTAACTTTCGTGATATGGATAAAACTACAATAATCAGTTAATCTTAAATGAAGTGAAGCCGGTGACTCTTCTTCTTCCAATGTGATATCGCACAGTGCCATCCGTTGCTGTCACTATGCAGCACCATCTTGTTACACTGGTCACATTGCTATATGGAGTGAAGTCCAGAATTGTATCATTTCATTTATATGTACTGTAACTGACATGAACTCCCAAGAGCAGGCACTAAAAGTTACCTGTGCACATCTTTTGTTGGTTTCAAAACTTTGTGTTACTGTGGGAACCTTTTAGTTCCTGTTCTTAGGTGTTAATGTTAGTTGAATATACTTAGAATCCTGTCTGCTTGGTCTTAGATGCTATTTAAGGAAAGAGCAGTATGGTTATTTCACTTATAGATACTTTGACAATGTATAATACAGAAGACTTTAATGTCAGTGGACACTGATACCCAGGAAAAAAAAATCTTCGCTTCCTGTGTTTAGGAAAAATCCACATGCTCAAAAGTAAGAAGAAGCTATCAATAACACTGCTGGATGCAACATTCTAAGAATGCCAGCGCTTTTTGAAGTGTTGGGTGAAAATCATTGAACTAGGAAAAACATCTTGATAAGCTAGTACAACTGTGTTTCTGATATATAAAAATACAGTGGTATTTTGCCTTTTTTGATTTTATTTATTTTTCTGCCTTGAACTTTCAAGCTTTGTCAATCTTGCTAAAACTTGATAGGTTTGCATACACCAACAGGTGCACTGACAAACCATTTGTTCTGTTCCTTTGTGAAAACATACTGTGAGACAAGGTCACTGAGAAAATCTATAAAGCAGTCAAGGGCTCATTTAAACTTGATATTGAATTAGGTCTCATTCCTAGCAGACCTCTTTGTGAAAATCTTTTCGGCAAAAAAAAATTTCATAATCATTGAAATGTCAAATAAGAAGAAAGAAAAAAAAAGTGCAACTGTCTATGGACATGTACTATTTTAAAGGCAGAAAATGATGAAGTGCAAGTAGCACCTCAACAATAGACTGAATGCAAGGCAATTAGAAATACGCTTTTGAAGGAAGCAGTGGGGATTCACTAGGAGCCTGAAATGCATAATTATTTAAGAAGTCAATGTACTATTTCAAAAAGCTACTTGCTTCAAAAAGAGTACTTCAGAAAGTTCTTTCAAGTTACAATTGCGATTGCCTCTATCATAAAATGACCCCTTGTCTTAAATATTCTCATCTTACATGATAAAGGAAATAGCGGTGCAATCCTATTTTTGCCATTGGTTTTTTTTAGTCAGAATAACATAGCTTAAAGGTGTCAGTTTTTGAGAACTGATATAGAGGTATTAGAATTAGGGACGCACTGATACTGTTTTTCGGTATTAAGTACCAGTATTTTTTTTTAGTACTCGCCAATACCGAATACTGATACCGGAAGTCTCATTAAGGAAGTCGGGCAGCATATAATAACTCACCGCCTGGCTTCCTGATCACCAAGTGATGAGGGACCATGGCGCTGGCTTTCTGGGGCTTTCTGGCAAATCAGGATGCCGTGGGGCGAGTCATTACCCGCCCCCCCCCCCCCCGACGTCCTGATTGGCTGGGAAGCCAGCTCCATGCTCCCTGGTGATGAGGCAGCACAGAGCTGGCTTCCTGATACCAGAAGTTCTGGTATCGGGATAAGTATTGGGAGCATTTGGGAAGTACTCGCCCAAATACTCGTTATTGGTACATCCCTAATTAGAATATAAGCTCATAAACTCTGCTCTGTTTGTACAGCCCTAACCTCTGACTATGACCATCATATTAATGATCTTGCTCTATCAGATGCTAAATCACCATGGGAAGTATTTTATAACTGTATGTTTGAGAAGTTATCTACTTTAGAGTTTAAGTGATACCCTTTATTGACTAACTTAGGTTGTTAAACATGCAGACTTTTGAAACCTTACACAGGTTCCTTTCTCATGCATTATACAGTTCTGAAATGGTTCTGAAACCCACATATTTATTTACTCTGTGTTTAAGTATGTGGGTTTCAGAATAATTTTTAGAATTGTAAAATGCCTGAGAAAAAGATGTAAGATCGACCCCAAAAAGCTTGCATCTTTAATAACCTAAAGTATATTTAGACCCAAGAACAAAAATGAAATATATTTCAGTTCACCAGCGCTTCGTTGTGGTAGGCTTCATTAGTTTTATTTTTTCAAACAAGTACATTTTCAGCAAGTTGAGCAAAATACCTGGTGATCCTAAAAGAAATCCAGTATCCATTTATCTTCATGTGTACTACACACCCCCTACTCCCTATATGATGGTAATAAGGAGAGGAAATGTTCATTGTCCAAAACTGTAGCGCAAACTAGGGTGACAAGGCTGTTAAAAAAAGGAAACAATTGCATCGATGACATCTATGGACTAGTAAACTGATATATATTGTTTGTTTTTGGATGTAGCTATGCTTTAAGTTAGCCAATAAAGGGTATTACTTGAACTGCAAACTTTCTGCACTAATCAATAGCTAACATGGTACTCTACTGCTGGTGTATTAACATCACAAACAATATAAAAAGAACTACAGCTTAATTTAAGTTTGACAGTTTACCTATATAACTTGCAATGGGAGAACAGCTACCAAAAATATCCCAGTGTCAAGGACCCTTACAAAACGTGGTTGACTTACTAAAGTCAAATAGGCTGCAGGGGCATCCCGGAGCAGAGACCGGGTGACACTCCGCCGTGTCATCATCGCGCATGCGCTTTGCGATGGACGCCGACAGAGAGAGGAGAGGATGCTCACCCGGCAGGATGAGGTATGCCGCCGGGTCCCCTCCTCTTTCCTGACACTGTCAGGCTCTCGGTACATGACCGAGTGCCCGATTTTTTAGAGGGGGTGACACCAAAATGACTCATTTTGGTGTCACTCAATCCAATGGTGTCACCCGGGTGGGGGCCGCACCCGCCTTGTGACGACACTGATAGGCTGTTTGCTTTACAAGGGAATTTTCATTAAGCTTAGTGAATGAGGTGAAGCTCTGCTGACTTCCATCATCTAATCATGTGCAAGCACAAATACAGATTTTTTTTAATTTTTATTTTCCTTGCACATGATTGGGTATTCTTTGCAAATTATTGTCACCACATTCACTATGCGAAGGGAAAATTCCCTTGCAAAGTTAAAATCCCCTTTTAAAATCCCCTTTTTGCCGTTAGTAAATCAACCCATAATGTGTATGTGCTGGCCCCTTGCTCTTCACCACAGATTACACATAGCTGTAAGGAGCAATTCAGAGTGGAGCTGGAGTAATGTTTTCCACAAAAAACGGATTATATGTTTGTAAATTTATAATGCAATTTTTAAAAGTCTTTTTTTATTCAAATAGTAAAGTTCTTCTTTAAATAGCAGACTAGTTTAGGTAGTTATGTTATTTTGGCCTAGAGAAGTGTTTATCCTGGGCCCAGGCTGGAGATGCACTTGACTTTTTCGCCCACAGCTGATTAATAGGTTATGTTCTATGCTGCAATGCTCCATGAAAAAAATGGAGATAACTTCATCCAAAATTGAAATCAGAGGCATTGTTCAAGACAAGAATGTGAGAAGAAGCGAGTGTATTTCTTTTGTGAACATCTGTTCCTCATAATGGCATTTTCTTGCCTTCCAAGGAACACTGCATTATATTATAAAATGATGGAATGCACAAAAATAATCAGTAGCTAAATAGCAGAAGGAGAGCACAGTCTTCCGATATGACATTGCCATTTCCTATATGTTTTGTTAAGCAAGATAATGTATACATATGATGTCGCCAGCACATGTTTTATGGCCTTTTGCACTTTGCCACTCAATTTTTGTCCTATATTACGAACTTCACAATTCATTTGGGAGAAGTAATTTCCATGCCTGCATGCTAATCGATTTTCTCACAAACACCTGCTATCAGTTATGGTAATAAAAATGTCATTTTAAATTGAAAACAGTCCAAATGGAGCATCCCAGGGAAATGACTTAAGTGTCATTCAGTGCTACTAATGCAGTAATGTTCTTGTGTTACCACCACACTTTTTCATATCAGCATTTACATTTTTATACAATTTTAGTCATTATATTTCTCCTTCAACTGGTGACTGCCTTAAAGCTATTGGTACTAAGAAAAGATAAAGTGTCTGTACATGTACGCATTTTTTAATGGTTCTCTTAAATCCAGACTGCTGTAAAAACAATATAGTACTGAAACGCAATCATATAAAAAAGCAGAATAAAAGAGATTGAAGAATCCTTGTTTTTGCTTTTATTTCTCAAGTGAATTTCTCATTGTCTCTAAGTACATAAATGTTAACTTCTAGAAAGTTTAGTTTAGGGGTTAGTGTATCTTAGGAAACCCGAGCACCATCTTGTCCATATCTAAGACTAAACAGAGATTTGTTTTTAACATAGTTTAAAACAATTTCGGACATATTTAAAAATCATCTTGTAGTTTGTCATGAAGCCATTTTTAGTTCAGTTAGTTTGAGAGCCTGTTCACATCAGAATTGACTGAAAACTCAGCAATATTGTATGTGCTTTAAACTGTAGAAGAAAACTCTGGATTAGCAGGAGTTTGTGCCCACTTATTAAACTATTTTAGCCTGTAAAACAGTACCTATATAGGTGCTTTTTTCTGTTTGGCTGGACTTGTTATTTCATTTTGTTAGTTCTAGTAGATGCCAGTTGGTTGAAAAACCCGCCCAACTCTCATGCCTCATGAGTCTGGTAGGGCCAGAGCAAAAACATTTCTTTTAATAATTTAGAGTAGATCGGATGCTCTGTAATGTTCATCTCTCGACACCCTATATTTTAATTCTAGTAGATGCCAGTTGGTTTACTAACCCACTAAACTGTCATGTCTCTTGAGTCTGCCTGACAGGTAGGGTCAGAGGAACAACATTCCTTCTAGTGATTTACAGTGTGATCAGATGTTCTGTGATGCTCTTCTCTCGATACCCTACTCTGCATTTCTCTTTAAAAGTCTCACATTGACACTTCTCCAGACCTCTGAGTGGGCGGGGACATAATTTAAGGCTTTATAGATCCACCCAGAAGCCCCAGAAAAAGACCTTGAAAGACAAATCTTTGCAATAACTAGATGAAGGAACTCTGTCTGGATGTTCTGAATTTGCATAGTTTTATTTTCTTCTAAATAGCATTATGGAAATTCTAAATGGTTTTTTACTTGTTGCATAGAACTTTTTTTAAGTCGAGTTAAGTGGATGTGAATTTTAGATAATACATTCTCATTAAAGAAACATTATGAGGTGAGTAAAAATCACTCATCCTCAAAGTTGAAGCCGATGTGTGACAATGAAACTGTCACATGTCGGCTCAATAGATTGGGAAGTGAGCGAACGTATACTGTCACTCGCGCACTTCTCAATCATCTCACTGCAGAGACCGGTGTCTGTCATTCATGGCTCCCCGCAGGGATTCCCCCCTCCCCGCTGCGATCCTTCAGCGCTGAGTGGAGGAACGGACAGGGAGGGGGCGGGCACAACTGGCTCTGCCTATAGATAGGCAGAGCCAGCTGTCATTCACGTAGCTGGGTGGATCTCGACAGCATTGTCGGGATCCGTCCTGGCTGTGGAGGTCTCAGTATACCGCGAGCTCTAGCTCAGGATATACCTCAGCTTTGGGTCATGGTAGGAGGCTAGTATATGTCTATTATAAAAAAACACTTACCCCATAGTTCTCTTTTAATGTTCTCCTTTCACTAATAATGATTTGTAGTTGATAGTTTGGGGAATACATGGATCTTAGGTGACTACAGTTTGGCTATAATAATGTGTTCCTTCCATTTTGACAAAACAGAAGCTGAATGATTTCTATAGGAACACCCACACTTGTCCCTTTTAAATACCCATGCTACGGAGAGCATATTTTTTTGTTTTTGCTTAACCAATCACAGAGCAAAGTTAAGTATTGATAGATGTACCTGTTGTACTGAATGTCTAAATGGGTCTATGCTGAAAATAAGTAGAACATGGCTAATTGTGGTGATGATAAAATAAGGAAAAATGCATGTAGATTACATTTAATGCGTTTTCTAAGTTTTAACTTTTCTTCAACTTTAGCTCTAGCTGCACAAGCTTATGCACTAAAGGAAGAGAATGATAGCCTGAGATGGCAGTTGGATGCATACAGGAATGAAGTTGAACTTCTAAAACAAGAACAAGGACACCATGCACGAACAGAGGAAAGCTTGACCAAGGATCAGCAGTTACAATTCCTGCAGCAGGCAATGCAAAATATGCAACAGGTTAGTCACCAACTATCTGAAGCTATACTGTATGTTAAACATAGCTATAAAGTTATATCAATCGGCTATGGTTTAAACCACTGATAAGCGAACATTCCTTATTTCTTGGGTTACAGTGGACCAAAGGATTTTGGAATGAGAGTCTCTGCCTGTTTTGATGTAATTTATCTAAAAAGGAAGTTCAGTACTTTGTTATCGGGTCAGCTGTGTACAACCATCGATTTTAAGGGTCCTCCAATGAGTTAATAAGTGGTCTAACGAAAGCCTTTACTAAATCACTGAACAGATTCTCCTGGTAAATAGGGAGCTTGGGTGACTATTTGCAAATCATCCTGACCCAGCTCAAATTCTAGTTCAGACAAATTAAGTGGCTCATCAATTGGTTAGACTTCATTAATTACACGAAATAAAAATATATGAGTTTCCTCTTTCTGTAGGAATTTGGGGAAATTCTCCACTTAACAAAATAACAAATTTGTGAAGTGCACCTTCAGTCGGCTTGAATTCTGACAAGTCTTAAATACAAAATAGAACTCTGTGTTTACAACCTGTAGTAAAGCATAATGAATGCTTGCTCTTTGAATTCAGGGATGGGGGAAGAACCCATATGACACCATGGAGTGGCATTCCTAAATCTCTGATCACTAATTGCAGCTGTCTTTGCACTAAGATCAAACAGCCAATCTTGCTTTTAGCCCTCGTCAGACATCTTCTGACCTACCCACTGGATAAAGAAACCAGGTGATTTCAGGTGGATTAGTTGTTCAACTGAAACTGATGCATGGAAGAAAACTAATCAGAAAGAAACAAACTCATTGGATCATTAAAAAAAAACAGTCTTGTCGAATTAGGTTTCAACAATTAGTGCTTTGTGCCCTTTAAAAAAAACAACTCAATCTGGCCTTGGAAGCACATTACTTTAATATTTCAAAGGGTTACTTTAATATCTCAAAGGGTTGGAATAATAAAACACCAATTTATGCAGTATTGTATAAACTATTTGATACAAAAACAACGGGACTTCCTCAGAAATTTTTATTTTCTGTTTCCAGCATTTTTTCACTTATTTCTAGGACTGCTAATGTGACTATAATAGAAAGATCCCCCTGCTTAGCACTGAAATATTAGGTCGTGGCTGTAAGAAGTAAGGGGAATTCACATTCAGGTTTCAGTTCAAATGATAGCAGTTAGTGTGCTAAAAGCTTTGCAAAGTAGTAAAACCGGTGAAGAATATTTTTCCTTAGCAAACATGGAGCTACCTTGGTAAAGGCAACTCTATTATGTTTCCAGTGGGAAACAGTGGGATTTCCCATATAGTTTAATACAGCCAGCACCTAGTCGAAGTGAAGAATGGTGTGCTATTTTCCCTCCACACATTTCAGCAACCTTTTTCATGGGCTTGAATGCACAGTTTATTTTATATTTTAGAGTTTTTTGCAACATTTTTCTGTCTGAATAGTGTTTTTAGCCATGACTAAATAATTTTTCTTTCACTTTAAGATTACAGTAAAATAGTTTAATATACGGTACATGGAAAAAAATCCCTTCCCCATTCCTCACTGTATTGTTTCAGTGCACAAAAATGTAATAAACTTGTTGTTTAGGACTATGACTGCAGTATATTCATTGAATTGGTAATAGTAGGTTTATACTCAGTTTTGAGGCACTGTTGTAATTCTAAACAGCAAATTGTCTGGTATTTTTTATATAATGTTCGCTGCGGACTCTAGAACTCAGAGGGTTGGGAGGTGTTACTTGAGTCTCACTGTCTCTGGCCAATATCATCAAAGGTTTCCTTGTCGCTAGTGAAACAACCAGATTCTCCCCCTTGTTTAGAAACAATCATGGCCTGGGGTCAGCCAATGCCCAGACTGAAATTCAATCTGAATAAATTAAGCATTGTGAGGCAACCAATCGAGGGCTAGCAATACATTTCTATGAAGACCAGTGGTATATTAATCAAAGGGGCAGCAAGAGAATGGGTAGTCTTTTTAGACCACCAGGATGGGGCCCTCATGTGACGATTAATGGGTAAATATCCATATACTCTTTCCCCCACTTAGATGTATGTCTACCGTTTGTTGGTTATATATTAATGTCTGTGTATTTTGCATGTTTAAATATTTTCTTTGTATTTTGTAGTTAAATAGATTGTTGGTTTGCTGTATTTAAGTCTTGATACTATATACAAATAAATGTATGTTATTGTGTTGAGCTCAAAAATCTCATGATTGAATCCTCGGAACCATACACTTGTAAGTTTGAACACTTATACAGCGGTTCATAACCTAAAATAGTAATTTAGGTAACAGAGGTAATTTGGTCTCTTTTATAGAATTCAGTACACCAAACTTACAGATACACTTTTCTAAATAATTTGAAGCACATTCATCTAAAATCTACTTAGATGTCAGATTAATGGTTAGCTCTTTAAGGAAAACCAACTAGCGCTAGTAACAGAAAAAAACGATAATGCAAGAAAGAGTTCATCTTTCAACATGTGTTATAAGTCATCATGTAAAAATGCAGCCCAATACTTTGTAACTGGATATTACAGACAGTTCAGCACCTTAAGCCAAGCTCCTCAGCTGAAGACAACACATTGAGGTCATCCATCTGGCAATGACTGAGCAGTGCGTAAGGCTTGAAATCATAAGTATCATTATATGAAAGTTTTAAGAGACTCATGAGGCATTATAGTTCACAGCTGTGGGCTGTGGACAAATGTATCATTATTTCCCTTGTACCCAGGTATAATAATTATCAGAACTGTGTTCCATTGACCACAGACATCACATTTTGTTGTCTGTATGTATTTGCATAACATGTTTCCAACCTGTGGTTAGCCTTCTATATATTAAATTAGATAACATGTTTCTTATTATATTAACATGGTTTAATGGATATTTACATACAAGCTTAAATGCTGTTCATTGCACCTACAATGGCACATGTATTGATAGTCTGGGTATGCATTTATGACTCACAAAAGGTTACAATGCTGTTCAGCAGCTGTATTATTCCTATCTGTAATTGGCAAATGTTTTCTGAACAGATTGTTTACACTGCAACGTATCAGTGGTAACAGTGTTTTCTCTAAAGTTGCTGAAAGTATTTGTTAAGATTACCTATTACAGCATATTGACAATTATTGTGTTGAAATTTGAGGTATGTTGGTGAGGATGCCAAATAGGTTTTACAAATACTTGTATATATTGCATCAGGTGAGTTATTTTAAAGCAAAACCTGACCTACCAATCTCTCCCCAAACAGATACTTTTAACTACCTCTGGGCCGGCCGTAGTAAAAAAGCGGCCGGCCCGGAGCTCTCTAGATCTGAGCGGGCGTCTTTAGACGTCCGCTCAGACACGCTCCCTCGCGTGCGCCGCTCGGCGAGCCGGAAATGTTACCATACAAGCGATCCGGCGGATCTCGTGTATGGGGTGCCGATCGGTCCCCCCCCGCCGTTGTCCCACTGATCCCGGGCTACGCTGTGCCCGGTGCGAGCCCGGGACAATAAAGTTTAGTGAAAAAAAAAGGAAAAAAAAAGGAAAAAATGTAAGTTTCCCCCCCCCCCCTAAAATTTTAAGTTACACATAAAAAAGAATAAAAAAACAAACAATTTTTTTTAAAGTCTCCACCCACTGATAACACTAAACTGATGAGCGGTAAAAGCTTTTAAAGTGTCGCCTATGGCCAATTTGGGGTATGGTAGTCTTCTGCGATTTCGCGGGTGCACGCAATTTTAAAGCTTGACATGTTTGGTGTCTATTTACCCGATGTGACCCGATCTTTTATATTTTACCAAGAAACTGGGTAATAATAAATGTTTCCTAACATAATGTTAAAAAAAAACTTTTTTTCCCCAAAATTTTCTGTAATTTTTCCTAATTATAGTAAAAAATTAAAACCCCAGTGGTGTTTAAATACCACCAAAAGAAAGCTCTATCTGTCCCCAAAAAATGGTATAAAATTAATTTCAGTAGAGTGTTGCATGACGGAATAAACGTCAGTCAAAGTACCGCAGCGCTGAATACTGAAAAATGGCCTGGCCAGGAAGGGGGGTCTAAACACCTGGTCTTCAAGTGGTTAAGGCATGCCAACATTTAAGATGGCCAGTGTGCTTATTTCAGCTCTCAACCAAATTTTGAAGCCCTCAAATGGCTGGTGTCACATGTGCAGCACCATGGCAACTGCAATCTAAATAGCAGTTAAGATCGCACCTTCCTTGCTGTCCGAGATAGGAGGTTGTAGTTCCGCTTTAAAAGGGGTACCAGAACAATGGCAAAACCTTTGCTGCCATTAGAGAAAAACAAAATACGTATTGTTGGGGCCTCACCATAATATAAGATGTTTTAGGCTATAAACACAATGGTCTGCCCAAGCAGATTTATGTTCATGCACATGTTTCACAACACTCTACCAAGCTATTTCTGTGGAGCTGTTCCTGTGACATCATCTGTACGTTATTTTTCTCCTTTTTTTATATATATATCTAATAATTCGCAGTATAATCAGAAATCCCCAGGCCAATGCAATCTGATATTGAGGCGCCATTACACTTTCTTTCTGGTTGATGTACTGCATTAATGACTATTATTAGCACTCCTGCCCAATGTACTGTACATCAACAGTTCATGGACCATGGAATAGTTATCTGAGTGTTTTCCACCCAGCTGCAAATTGTCTTCAATCTGTTTTGACACAGGTGCAGCACTTCTCTTGAGGAGATATGCATAGTTATCCAAAATGCACTCTGTTATGTAAAGACAACAAGTCATTTTCTTTTAAACAGACACTGCCAGTGGCGGAACTACCAGGGTCGCAGAGGTCGCGGCCGCGACCGGGCCCTGGAGTTCGGCCACTTGGAGGGGGCCCAGGACAGGAGATGCCATAAGAGAATCAGAGAGGCTGCTATAGATGAACTTTCCTTTGGGAATATTAGTTCCCTGGCTGTCATATTGATGCTTTTGCTTTAGTGCTGTCTAAGTAGCTTATCTATAAAAAGTATAGAAAGAAGGAGGTCTGAATGGAAAAGTACTTGGTATAGCCAGGTAACTAGCATTATCAGAAGGAGACCAACAATGGCAGTCCTTTATATTTTCCCCTTGACAGAGTTAGTTTAGAAATGTCCATGGTCCTTCTTGTATTTTATCCTGTTTCCCTTAAGCATTGACCTACAGCATGCAAGAAATAAAACACTCTCCTGGGTGTCAGTACAGCGTTAGTCAAGTGAAGGCATTGTTGTGCCCCAAACAAAGGTCAGAATATCAAGCCATGTTTGCTGTGGCCACTTTCTGTGTTGGCACAATGCCTACCAATATACATTTTTGCCTATTTATTTTAACTGCAATGGTAAAGCAATGATCTGCCCTATGCCACCTAAAGGTAATGCTTGAGGTGAGTATGCACATAATCTTCTCTGCTTATTTGTACAGCATGTCCTGATGCTCTGTATCCATCTATGTAAGATCCAATAAGGGCAGATACCAGTAGTGGTCGAAAGATATGTGAGCTGATGGGTATTTATAATTAGGCAGATGGGGCCCCAAAACTTGCTTTCTAAATGTTCAGAACCTTAGGATTGAAATCTTCAGCTCTCACACCTCTAGACCCACTATGGACCAGCTAAATTTTTACATTTCTGCTTTGGACTTTTTTATTTGGCAGTAACTTTGTCATTACTTAATTTAACAAAGTAATACATATATCTTTTTTTTTTTAACAAACTAGGCTTTCTTTTGGCGATTTTGTCTTGCAAAAAATATATTGTTTTTTATGCAATTCAAATACAAAAAAGCATAACATAACAACTTGTTAGGTTGCTTTAAAAGAAATAATATGCACATTGAAGCTCATCCCTTTGATTTGCAGATTAAATAGAGTAGATACAAAAGTAATAATTAGGGATGCACCGATACTTTTCGACTACCAGTGGCGATACTTGGCATTTTCTTGAGAACTACCAGGGTTACAGCGGTTGCAGCTGGGACCTGGCTCTGGTGCTCCACCACTGTCCTGAAATCATTAGTTGATATTGTTTTAAAAAACTGTCACATAACAATAAACAATAATGTATCAGTACTCATACTTGTAAGTACTTGGGCAAGTACCAGTACATGTACTCGCAAAACTGGTATCTGTGCATCCCTTTCTTGATATTTATAAAAACAAAATCGTACATTAAAACAGAGATGTACAAATCCCGGAGCTCTGTGTGCTCCTTACAAATGACAGCTGCCTCCTAATTTTTGAATTTTTCTCTAGTCTAGTCTTGGAGCTCGAAAAGTATAGGTACATGTACTTGTACCGAGTACTGTACTTGGTATCGGTGCATCCCTAGTACTAATCATCTCTTTATCTTGCATCTGAACAGTGTTTATAAATACAATGCCAGACGGCCATTTTTTTTTATAGCAGTGGCTATTACAGCTGCTGTATTTACACAACTCCCCGCTGTCATTTTGACAACTTGGAATTGCCGGCAAGTGCAGTGGAGGTAGCAGCAGCAGCGAAGTAGGAAGGACAGGACGTACTACACACACCCTGTGTACTTCAATAAGGTTTTTTTTTCAACTGGTTACACTTTCCTGGCAGGTTCTTTTCAAGAAATTGTTAGTGTTATACTTTTTAACATAATTGTAAAAACTTTGTTGTAGAACGCATTTGTGAGGTCATGTACTCATGTTGGACGAGAAGGCCTGGCTCACAGTCTCCGCTCTAATTCATCCCAAAGGTGTTCTATTGGGTTGAGGTCAGGACTCTGTGCGGACCAGTCCAGTTCCTCCACCCCAAACTCGCTCATCCATGTCTTTATGGACCTTGCTTTGTGCACTGGTGCGCAGTCATGTTGAAACAGGAAAGGGCCATCCCCAAACTGTTCCCACAAAGTTGGGAGCATGAAATTGTCCAAAATGTCTTGGCATGCTGATGCTTAAAGAGTTCCCTTCACTGGAACAAAGGGGCCAAGCTCAACCCCTGAAAAACAACCCCACACCAAAATCCCCCCTCCACCAAACTTTACACTTGGCACAATGCAGTCAGGCAAGTTCTCCTGGTAACCGCCCAACCCAGACACGTCCATTGGATTGCCAGACAGAGAAGTGTGATTCGTCACTCCAGAGACCACGTCTCCACTTCTCTAGAGTCCAGTGGCGGCGTGCTTTACACCACTGCATCCCACGCTTTGCATTGCACTTGGTGATGTAAGGCTTGGATGCAGCTGCTCGGCCATGGAAACCCATTCTATGAAGCTCTCTACGGACTGGTGTTGTGCCAATCTGAAGGCTGCACGAAGTTTGGAGGTCTGTAGCTATTGACTGTGCAGACAGTTGGCGACTTCTGCGCACTGTGCGCTTCAGCATGCGCCGACCCCACTCTGTGATTTTATGTGGCCTATCCCTTCATGGCTTAGTTGCTGTTGTTCCAAGTTGCTTCCACTTTGTTATAATACCACTAACAGCTGACCGCGGAATATTTAGTAGCAAGGGAATTTCACGGAACACCTAAATCCAATTATTTGGAGGGGTGTCCCAATACTTTTGGTAATATAGTGTATGTGTGTGTGATTTCTTTAGTGTGCATTGAGCATCTCTCAGCAGAGAATGGAAAACATTAAAGGAGAACTATGAGATGAGTGATTTCCACTCACCTCAAAGTTCTAGCCGACCTGTGACAATGAGAAGCAGAGCTAACCACCCTAATTTCACTCTGTGCCATATCTAGTTCCTTTCTGGACACAGCCCTTTTTTTAATAGATTATTAGGCCTACATAGGGAGAAATGTGGATTTTTCATGGTCCAGTGCTCTTCACACACCATAGATGTTTACAGCAAGTTTTATCCCCACTGTTTGGACATTTATCTCATCAGACCAAAGACAGTTGTAGAGTAAAACAATTAAGCGCTTTACCATTTCAGGCTAGATTATATCTATCAAACTGTTGGCATTACTCACAGTCTGCATATTTTATCAGGCTTCTGCCGTTGTATGGTAAATATTTATCTCCTTTGTTGATCTTACCACTTACCTGTCCATTATTTTTTAATCTTTACATCTTCTTTTGCTGTTCTCAACAACTGATTGCTCTATTCAGTAAGATTCTCTTTTCATGAGCTTGCAAGGTGGTAATGCAATAATGGATTTTAGATTATGCCCTATTTTTGTCACCTTTTTGTACCTGTTTCCAGAGTTTTTTTAATAGTCTGTTTGCATCACTGCTTTCCTAACTGTAATCATTTTTGCATTTTTTTTAATGATTACTTTGCTACCTTAAATTTTTAAAAAAGCAATCAAATGAGTTTGAAATCAGCGAATGTATGATATTCTCTGCAGCTGCTCTGTTCTCACACCCTGCTATGGTGACATTCAAATAAGCTTGACAATTTGGTACAAGGATACCAGCAGTGGCCATTTTAATGTTTGTTCATGTTATTCTACGCAAGGCTGAATACTCATTAATCAAAGGAGTCAAAAAATGTGCTTCTATCATAATGTGGCTATAATTCATTTTTAAAGAATGTTTCAAAAACATATTGCATTCTCCTCATCTAATTTTTCTCGCTAAAGCTAGTTATGCAAAATATGTCTTCTAAGCTCATTTTTTACTGTCATGTAGTTGTATGTGATCTAGTTGAATCAATGCAAGCAATTGTTACTTTCACTTAATTTAAATTACAGCGCCCCGTACTACACCGTTTAAATATCACTTTAGAGAAACGCTGCATTTTCAGTCTTTTGAGTTACTCACAGTTGTTTTCCCTTTTTTTTTCTACAGGGGCTCTAAATTCATACATTTTGCATGTGTTGCTTTGTTTTATAAACTGTGGAGTTGTTGCAGAGAAAGCGTACAGTGCCTATTTCTGCTCATCTTAGGGAAACACTTAAGCCCAATTCACACCTGTGAAGAGATTTCTGCATCAGGAACTTGCGATTTCCTGCAGCAGAAATCCCTAATCTCCTGTTTACAGGGGCAGCTGTTACCCATTCACGTTTTTGATCAGGTGTCAGCCGCTGCATTTGAACCCCAGCACACCGCATGTAGTCATATGTATAGCACATATTTTAGCAGCTGTATAAAAGAGGTAGCAAGGGATGTTAATGTATTTACTGAAGCGATTTCTGTAAAATTGTGAGGTATAGCTTACTTTTGGAACCATGTTTCATGCGTTGTTCATTGTCTACCAGTGCATATGCTTT
>NW_017306511.1:1328615-1334331 GCF_000935625.1 Nanorana parkeri
AGTGTCTTTTAGTTTTTTATTGACTCCTAAGTAGACCTTCCATTAAACCTGACGCTTGGCATGAATCAATGGAATCCATTGCAGCATTAAAAATTTGAGCGGAAAGTACCCAGTTTTTTTTGCAATAAATAAAAAATAAATGCTGCTAGCTCGTGTGACCTAGGTAAATATCTTTAGATATTAAGAGATATGTGGGTGAAATTTTTCAACGTAACAGACCCTGTCTGGTTGGCTTGCATTGGGATAAGTATGGAGAACTAGACAGCTTTACACATAACCCGTATATGCACTAAAGAAATATGGCTGCTCACATGGACATAAATTGTCCATAAGTAATACATAGAAACAGGAGTTTTAATACGTTAATATACAGTGGTAAGATTTATATCAAACTGATTTTTTAAAACATTTGTGTATACATAACATCAGACAATGTCCCTTTTATTTGTGGTTAATATAGTACCAAAGGCAATTAAACAAAACAATATTTAACTACGGTATATATTTATGTAGCCACCAGCAGGACTGTATTTAGTGTATTTGTAGACCTGTGTGTCTACAATTTCAATAAAGAAATGAGGGAAAACTCCCAAAGTCATCGTGGTTACCCTCTGAATTTACATATCATCTTTTTTTTTGGCCTGACTGTTGCTGGATGCCTGTGTGCCAATGCACCAAGAAGGGTTAAAAAACTCTGTAGCATGATGAGTTTTTACCAATAATAACCATTTGAAATGGTTGCTGAGGAGATGATGAGACTTATGATGTACATTGTTAGTTATATTGTGCTAGGGGCAGCATGATTTCTGAATCCTACTTCAGATACCTTTTTATAGGGTAAACATGACACAGTTTCTTGAGAATAATCTGGAAGAAAATGTATGTTACTCTGCAATGTGTAGAAAACAATGCTCTTTAGATTATATATACCTGGTCACTGTAGATATAATTTTCTCAGGCTTTGTGTAATATGTTTCTGTTACTTTACTTCTTCTGTTATAAACTGGCCACATAAGATCACAATTGCCCTATCCAATATACTGACAAGGGCTGGGCTGGGAGGGCTGATCAAATCGGCAGGTTCACGCGTGCCATCCTGTATATGGGAACCCTTATTTACTACATAAGATACCAGAACAAATTGCTGCAATCTGTATCTGTTGTACAGTGTAAGACTTTCCTTATAAAATACTTTCTGTATTAAGACAAGAAGAAAGTATTTTGGACATAACATCCAATTAGAGTCCTCTACTGTAGCCAGGACCAGCCAATTGTTGATAACAAAAAAGTATTTCCTTTCCTTCCGTTTTATACTCTTTTTCAAGGGGCTTTTGGTATCTTTATGGTGCTTCTTTGTGAATGTTATTTTGGTATTGGGCTCAAAAACTGATCTATCACTTTTTAAACCAAGCTTTGTGAATGTCACAGATGCATTTTAAAATAACCCAGTTATTTTTTCAGATCAGCTTTTTTTTCAACTAAAAGAAGAGATAGTGGCATTTAAATAAGCTGGTAATGAGAAAGTATATGCTTGCATTTTATGTTTGGGAAAAATAAGTCAGCTGTTGAATTTTGGATGCAGAAACATTTGGTACAGGATAATTAGTATTTGGATGGAAAGCAGGACATTTGACATGCGCTTGAATCTGTTTTCTGTGATTGCTGTATGTATTCTTTATCAGCAATTTAGCAATTTGTGAAGTAGCTCATGACTCAGTATTTTATCAAAGCAGAAAGATTGCCTAGTGGCCCATTTGTACTTTCCTCCTAGGCTTCTGGTCATGCTCTTTAGTAATGGCTACCGCTTCCTTTGTAAAGTAACACAGAAAATAAGCATTAGAAGTTGATGGGTAGCTGTCTGCTGGAGTAGATGCCCTCTTGGATAATAAACTTATACATCACAAATTGGAAAGCAGGATGTGCATGATAGATCTGACTTGTTTGTTATTCCAGCTTTCCGGAACTGAATGTCTGGTCAATTTTGACTTCATTATATCTCCAGGGAAAACAGCTTTACAGTCTCGGCAAGAATACATTCTATATATTTTTGTTTAAGCTCGGAATTTTGGCCTTTCATACACACAAGGATCCTTAAACAGATATGCTATTCACTGCACTTTATGTTGGCAGATGTGACAGCAAAGACAGTACAGTAATTTTAGGATTATAGAGGTATAGTTTGTAATAGTACAGTGAAAAAATGGATGCATGCTGCAGTTTGTTGTATTGACTTTTATTTTGACTTGACTGATGCCCTATGTGATGTGGCCCACACAGCAGCTTTGAATGCAGGACAAGATCATGTTTGTTAACATTTTCAATCACGTCTGGTACAGTACAGTATGCACAGTACTGTTTCTTCCACACTTAGAAAAGCACACATTAATTTATTTGAATTGAAGGCAAGTGAACTGAAAAACTAACAATTTAGAAAGCTATGAAAAAATGCAAACTAGAAATCCGGGCAGCTAAAACGGAGTGCGAAAAGCATATCGCCGCAGATAGTAAAAAGAACCCCAAAAAATTTT
Organism: Nanorana parkeri; assembly: GCF_000935625.1. Taxonomy (NCBI): domain Eukaryota; kingdom Metazoa; phylum Chordata; class Amphibia; order Anura; family Dicroglossidae; genus Nanorana; species Nanorana parkeri. The sequence goes on from NW_017306511.1 coordinate 1,331,144, forward strand.
ACCAATATATTAACAGTAAAAAGGTGAGAAAGGAGCAGATAAAAGTTTTTGTATGAAATAGTACTTACTTTTTTTTCTGTTTGTGTTTTGTTCTTAGCAATTAGTGGCAATGCAGGAGGAGTTAAACACCAGGAAAAGTGAACTAGAAAAAGCCAAGGAAGAACAAACACATGCACAGGCCTTAGTGAATGTTCTCAAAGAACAGGTGAGTCAGAGTCAAACTCAGTGTGCTACTAAGCACTAAATTGTACACAATCATTATTATGCAAACTACAGAATGCACATTGTTACCGCACCCGTGATATAATCTGCAGGGCTTGGCTGTCAGTTTGATGGTAGGGTCCTGGTCTGTGTATCAGGATCCACTATCAGCACCTGAGAGAACCAATTCTGAACATGTTACACTGGGATTAACATCAGTCATTTTTAATTGTGCATTAAAGTTTGCATGAATATATCTTGTTTCATATAGTTATGGTATGTTTTCACTTATACACTTATATATAATATTATAAATCAATCAGCCATAACATTATGACCACCCACATAATGTTTAGTAGGTCCCCCTTTTGCCACCAAAACAGCCCTGACCCATTGAGGCATGGAATTCACTAGACCTCTGAAGGTGTGCTGTGGTATCTTGGCACCAAGCCATCACTAGCAGATCCTTTAAGTCCTGTAAGTTGCAAGGTGGAGGCCTCCGTGGATCAGTCTTGTTTTTCCAGCACATTCAACAGATGCTCGATTGGACTTAGATCTGGAGAATTTGTTGTTGTGTTCCTCAAACCATTATTGAACCATTTTTGCAGTGTGCCAGGGCACATTAGCCTTCTGAAAGAGGCCAATGTCATCAGGGAATATTGTTTTCATGAAGGGGTGTACTTGATTGGCAGCAATGTTTAGGTAGGTGGTACGTGTCAAAGTGACGTCCACATGAATGGCAGGACCCAAGGTTTCCCAGCAGAACATTGTTAAAAGCACCACACTGCCTCTGCCAGCTTGCCTTCGTCCCTTAGTGCATCCTGGTGCCATCTCTTCCCCAGGTAAGCAACACACATGCACCCGGCCATCCTCATGATTTGAAGGATAGACACAATGTTTTTTTAGCTCGGCACATATTATTTATTTTTTATACATTACTTTTCACAATATGTACAGGCTTGCTTTTTAGGATCTTATTTCTAAATAAGCACACAGTGATTTCTGCTTAGGCCATGCAGATAATGTGTAAATTATGAGAAAAGTAGCCCCCTGTAAACAAATTCTAAACAATAACATCAACTAAAAGGGGTGGAGTTCCTTTTTAATGCACATTTGAAACTGAACTTAGTTTCAATCTGTCAGGTTTGCTGGAAATGATAATTGCATATTGTAAGCGCTGATGTAGCTCCCCCTAAAGGAAATACTTTTCTGTAGATGACAAATAGAATAAATTGAAATGTAATTATTAAACCAAGTCATCTACCGTCAGACTTAATATGTTTGCCATGCTTGTTTATTGGCATATTTTCATTGATGATGCATGCACTGCATCATTCCAAGGTGTTTTACACATTTCTTTCAATGAGAACTGTATCACTCACAGTCATGCTTCAGTAAAGACAAACAATCCATTGCTGGGGCTTGTAAAATGAGTTTTAGCTCATATTCCAGTAGTACTGTTCTAGCAGTACAGCCTGCATAGGTATTTGAGCTGTGCAGACAGACCTCAGGCTGCAGCGACCTGTGTTAATTGGGTAACCCAGCTGCCTCCATTTGTTTTGTTCCATATGGAATTGGCTAGAAGTAAAATTTTTATTGCAGAACTTCCCCATAGGATATGGAAATCCTATATAAATCACTAGAGAATTCATTATATTATGGAAGAATGTTCTATCCTGATTATTGCACCTTGTAATATTGCCCTGCACTGATATGTGAAAAAGGAGATATGAAGCTGGTGTGTGTTTTAAGGACACTTGCAAAGGTGAGCTAAGTCAAAGCTGAAATCCAGGCAAACAGCTAAATGCACAGCTCAAATACCTATGCAGACTATGCAAATTGATTTACCTGCTTAAGGATTTGTAATTGTCTTCTGCAAATCTTCTGATCTAGACATCCCTGTTTGAACAGTCAGATCCTTAACCTCTCTGCAGGCTACATTGCAGTTAAGAAATACATCCAGCCCTGACTAGACAGCAGAGTAGCAGTGGCATACTGTTGAAGTCATTCAAGTGCTGTCCCTTCCTGTAAGCATGTTCCAGTGCTGTTGCTCCCTCTTTTAGCCTGAGTCTTGCTTGAGCAATTCCACCCAAATAGATTTTTCAGGTTTGGACAGTTAGGGTGAATTTCCACCTTTGTATTGCAGTAAAACGGACTAAAACCTGAGTTTTAAGGTTGCAGCAATGCACAGTAATACATGGCATGTTTGTGTTGCATTGACATTCATTTTGAATGGTACCCCAACACACATATATACAGTAACAAAGAATGCACATTGGCTATAGTGTAGCACAACACACAAATACTCTTTCTTTTGGTGCACTGCAAACGTCATAAGTAGTACATGTGTTTGTTCAATAGAGAAGAATGTACATACACCTAATGGTGTGAATGGGCCCATAAACTATCTAAAGGTATCTTTTAGGGACTCTGGTTATGGGATCCATGAGCCTATGCACCCAGGTCAGCTCACCTGCCGTGGCATTTGCTAGGGAGTCCTTATCTCTCTTTTAGATTTTAAATTTGGCACTTAATTATCACTTGACGGACCCCAGTTAATACACATAGATGGCCTGGCCTGATAACAAGCAAATGACCCTCAAACAAAATCCTGCCAGTAAAACTATTTCACAAATGCCACTCATTCATAACTTTGGACCAGGGGATGATACATTAATAATGAGAATATTTATAGATGCCACATGAAACACTGATCGCAGACACACTGGGCTTAGGAGGTCCAAAGGAGTCAAGACACACATTACCCCTTATGAGGGAGTCATCTACCTCAGGTATATCAAGACTGGTATCTATACAAAGCCAATTCTATTATTTCATAAAGCACAATGATCTATTGTTTATCAGGTAGTAGCATGTGAGTACATAAAAATAATGCTACTTTTGTAAAACTGACATTATGGGAGGGGCAGGTGAGAGATCATAAAGCAGTTCAACCCTCCTGTCTCACCACCCCGGGTCTTTCTGTT
>NW_017306511.1:1334416-1343204 GCF_000935625.1 Nanorana parkeri
TGCTCTGCTGAAACCCATAGAACCTAGGACTTTGATAAGTACTGACATTCTCATTCCATTTTTTGTTTATTGTTGTATTATTTGTCTCTTTTATGTAACATCTTTCGGTATATTTTTTTCTGCACCCTTTCTTTGATTAAAAATTATCATTTAAAATTGTTAAGCCTATTTCTACACTCTAAATAACAACTTAAAGTATCCTTGTCTCAGTGAAGAGTGCTACCGTATTGTTAAACCTGTCATATTCCTGTATGACGGTACAGTGGGTATCGCAGGCATTGTTTAAGTTTTTGAATTGTCACAGCATGTCCTTGGAAGGGTGCTGGTTTCTATAAAAGCCAAAGGTATATCCCACCGCACTCCTGACCGGAAACAAACCCAAAACTCGGATGGGTGCCGATGTGACCGCAGACGCCTCCGCCAATAGTACAAAATCGGTAAATGGTCGCACTCCAACTTGATTCAAAGTCAATACCTTTTATTGACTGGGATAGTGTCACATTTATAGCGACGCTTCGGAAACAAGTGACTTTATGTGTGCCCAGAGGAGGAGCCACTTGGTTTCCGAAGCGTCGCTATAAATGTGACACTATCCCAGTCAATAAAAGGTATTGACTTTGCATCTAGTTTGAGTGCGAGTGACCATTTACCAATCTTGTTTCTATGAAGACACATCGTGACAGCTATTATTTTGTGTAAAGTTTTAACTGTGGAGTTATCCAACACCTGTGTCAATCGTTCTCAGTCTGCTAATCTTAGATTGTTATCCCACTAGCTGGAAAATCTCTGTGCAGGGTGAGGCTGAGAGTGGTATCATCTTGTCTTGGTGACGGCTTGGTAGGATCAGAACCGCGTATCGTCACCTAATGGTGAGAGTATCGTGGAATCGCACCTGCTGTTCCATCACAACCAGAACTGAAGGAGAGGGGAGATCTTCCAGTGGGGACACCTGTTTTGGTAACAACTGTCTAAGAGGAGAATTTCCCTCCCTTTGTAGAGATCTCCTCTAACTTCTTGTTACTTCTCTGGGGCAGGAAGTGAAGGGAAATTTGACAGGTTTTAACTTCCCTGCTCTTTTACTCTATATTTTTGGCTATACCAACAGTTTAATTACAGCATCCTTGTCATTGTCACTGGGAATGGTGTGAGCAGAAATCTCCTTAGTCGAGACACAGACGATAATTAAAATCTTTTGAAATTATATATATCAGGGCTTCCCAACTAGACACAAACTAGGGACACTTTTGCGGCCCACAGACTGTTACAGACCCGCTGACTAGATGACAAGCCTGCACCGCTTCTCCCCTGGCTGCTTGTGGATCTGTGAGTTGGGGAACATGGGGCTCTATCAGCCTCTTCATACAGAGCAGCCCCACTGCAGTGGTTTTCTGCTCAGGGACACCAACTGAAACCTTTTTGAATTTGTATTTTTCTAACCTTTCACACTTTATCCAAAACATAATATTTTAACTGAAGGGCCACTTCAAAGAGCAAAAAACCATGAAACAGTGGGCAATTAACCCTTGCAGTGCATGAGTAGCAAGGGGAGATGTTTTTTGTTAACCTGTACATAGGCTTTAAAACAGTTGAGAGATGATTGCTGCTTGTTTACGGATGATTGCTGCTTGTTTGCTGTACATTTCAACAGTTTGCACTTTGCTGCTAACATTGAATAAGCCCATGAGTGTGTTTACATTGAGTCATTTTACATTGCAAAAGGTCACACATTGATCACACACGGAGGGCATGGAAAGCGATAGATCCATGGCATCCATCAGCCGTGTTCGATATTAAACATGTTTATTGTTGTTCACATGAGAAACAATTCATTGTAAACCTGCGAAAATCAATGCAAGCTTTTTTGCAGGAATTTGAGAACCTGATTAATATATTTGGCATATCCACTGCTATCTCCGTACCGTACATAAGACCTGACTACAGTTTATTTTATTTGTTTATTTAAATTAGTGTTAGTGTCTAAAAGTAGAATTTCCACTGTTTCTACACACCTCAAAAGGTTTTAAGTAGAGGCAAATAGTTTTAAGCATCCTTGGCTTTCAAAACCTCAATCCCAGTGGGCAGATCTCTTAGGATGCCCAGCTCTACTATGTTTGTAGCATGATTTTATGCCAAGTAGTGATGTCTCCATCAGTGAGTTGCATGTATCTGACGAATGGCGGGGACAGAATTTCTATGATGGATATTTTTACACCGTGATCCTCAAGTTTGGGGGATAATGCAGTGTCTAATTAGACTTGAGTGTTTTTTTTGTAAGTAAAGCAGTGCTCCACACCGTTTATTCCAAAAACTTGAACAAATAATTTTAGTAAAAATATAAATCTGTTTTATATTTTAACTTTCAGTAATCCAATGTTCATCAGCACACAGGCTAGGAAGAAAGGGGCTCTATAAACAGCACAGGTTTAGCCTTGCGGATGTTCTCTGGCTCCTTCATTGTCCAGTCCAGCAGCAAAAAATTCAGCAGCCATTTTTCCCCATTAGATGTACAGTATAAGCTCCATTGCCATGATTTAATGGAAGGCGGGCTGTTGAACTGTGCAGAAGAACAGAAGATGCTTGCAGGTTAAAGGATTATTAAAGCCTCATATGTTTTTGCATATATCTACTGCTAGCAAGCTGCTGGACTGCAGTCAATTCAGCAGTCCGGCACCGTGCACCCGCACAGACTCCGTGGGACAGGAAGAGACAGGAGGCACCGCTGGATCATACCGGCACCAGCGCTGGAGGGACTCCTAACAACTAATAGAAAGAAGATGATGATTAGATCAAGAGGCATCATTTAACCCTTTCGCTGCCAAGCCCTCCGGAACATTTTATGGCGATCGCCATGTCAGTTCTCTCTCCTCCTCGGTCACTGCCCATACAGAGCGGCCGAGGAAAAGAATGCGTTCGTCCTCCTCCCCCTGCCACCCCCTTCACTTACCTCTCTCCTCGCTGCTCTGTCCTCCGGGCTCCGTCCTCTGGGCTCCGCCCAAAAAAGACTTAAGTGGAAAAAAAAAACTGATAAAAAATAATTAAATAAATACAATTTACAAAAAATAAATAAACAATTATTAAAATAAAAAAATTTAAATAAAAAGGTGATTAAAAAGTTAACAAATTTCACGGTCCACTTGCCATGATAACCAGTTGATTGGCAGGCTCCTTCCCTACAGGGACCCGGGCTCCACTGCATAGAAGGAGGACAGGAGCCTGCCAATCAGCTTGTTGGCATATATTTGGGTCATATTTGGCGGGCGTACAGGAACAATGAGGGCATGCTGGAACTTGTAGTTCAATTACGACATGTCCCAGCATGCTCTCATTGTACCTGTACACCCCCACATATCACGGGGGGGGGACCGCAGGTCTCTGTAATGTGAATCACACCGCCGGTCTCTGTAATGTGCATCACACCGCAGGCCTCTGTAATGTGCATCACACCGCAGGCCTCTGTACTGTGCATCACACCGCCGGTCTCTGTACTGTGCATCACACCGCCGGTCTCTGTACTGTGAATCACACCGCAGGTCTCTGTACTGTGCATCATACCGCCGGTCTCTGTAATGTGCATCACACCGCAGGTCTCTGTACTCGGCATTGTTACTGATCTCTGTACTCTGCGCCACACCCCTGACCTGGCAGAGTTAAGGCCAGAGCAAGGTAGGGGTTAATGGGACAACTTGTGGCGAGTAACTATTAAGGCCTGGCTAGTAACTTAGGACTTGAAATTTTGAGCCCTGATATATAGTATACGTGATATTGCTGCTCTTATTGTTATTTTCAGTAAGTAGGTCATCTTAGGTCCGATTTTTTCTCTCAAAGATGAAAACTGTCTCATATAAATGGAATTTGCAGTTGAAGATGTGCTTGGCTAGAACATGAGGGTTTTTTAGGTTATTTTCATACACAGATTCCAGATGGTGTCATTTCTGGAAACCTGAACAGCCTGTGTGCAAATACAATACAATACCAAGTGTGGTCATTGTATTCACACTCTATCCCATTTACTGCACACATACTTACCATCAATTACATATAGCAATATGTACATGTGTATGTTATATCAAAATAGGGAAATGTCTGTATAGTTTGTTTTAATTTATAGAATTACACCCAAACTGCCTTAAATATCTACAGTAGATTTAAACACTAGTGATTGCTGCCAAAATCATCATTCAACTTTTACAAGACAGAACTTGCAGACGCTGTGGGATGCTGAAAGGAAATGCTATTTTCAGTCTGACTGTTATTTCTGTGTCATTTTGTCAAGTAGATGCAGGCCTTTCTGTGATGGAGGACACCATTCTGCCACTGTGCAATACCTGAACACCTCTGGGGTTATAACACTTAGAAAATGAAGCGGATTTACTGAAGGAGTTGGGAATGTTCACACAATAAATGGTGTGAAGTTTCAGTTCAGTTATCCTAACATGTTTACTTCATCAAAAGATAACTGTATAATTGAAGTCATTCTTAACGCCTTAAGGTAGTATTAAACCCTCAAAACTTTTTTTTAATAATAATAAATCAAGATCAAGGAAATATACATTGCCCGGCAAAGTATTTCTTTACATTTTTGCCCAAACACTTAGTCATCGTATACACACAGTTGGCTCCAACTCTCTCTGCTCCGCTGCTCTGAACTTCCTGTCGAGTGATCACAGGGGACACCATGGTCTCCAACTGCTGTCCATCTACTGGCTTTGACAAGGAAGTAGTGGAGCAACTTGCCTTGCTGTGCTGTGTGTTTGTGAAGAGGCACACAACTTACTAGCACACACAAGGGTGGCTGCAAGGGAAATGAGCCACCCTAAAATAGGATGTGAGAGCCAGTGCTCAGGGGATAAGCTGATTCTCAGGAAGCTAAAACTTTTAAACATCAAGGAGCCGCATCCATTGTAAAGAATTTAATCAGCATTTGAAATAGCATAAAAACCTTTTGACTTTAATATCACTTTAAAGTGTAGTATTCACAAAGGTACAACATTTGTGCATAACCAAAGGTTTATCTGAACTACACAAAGTCATTATTTTTAAATTGGTGTAGCGCTACCCCCGCAAGGGCAGCTGTAATATATGGGCCTTCTGTCCCACACCAGTGATGACTCACCCTCACCTGGATCCAAGTAACAACAATACACCGTTTAAACTTTTAGATGGGCTTTATTAGAACTAGCAATAAGCCCTGGAAAGAGAGAAACTGATTAACAGGATAACAATATTAAATGCAATGATATAACACAACCGCTCAGCAAAATAAAACGGGATTGGTGTTCGTTCACTTTAAACGCCAGTGAGAGGCCTTGCCTGAAATGCACTGAGCGAGTGGTGAACGAAACTGTCAGTTGCACAATACAGAAATACTGGTCAACAATTACCCAAAAAGTAATATAACTGACTATAAGAGCCTATCTAGGTCTTGTAGGTTCTAGCTAACCACTGGCCAGTGGGAATTCTATTCACACACACAAAGTCTGCCAGCGCTGGGGCCATTTAAATTCTGTGGTTGAGTACTCAGCCTTTTGTGAAGCAATATTTGTAATCCACAGAATGGAAATGGGTAGCTTCGCAAAGTGTCACAGGGTAACAAAGATTAACAGATGTGGTGATCCACCTTCAGATAGAGCTGCATTGGCAGTAAATAGGATCTAGCAGGATTAAGCAAGATCAACTCACACAAGGATGGCAGAAGATCTCTCACCATTAGATACACTGGATATATCTTCCTTCCAGCGATTGGAAGCTTGATCGCTGTCTCTGCCGACTGGAAGGTGATGGGAGCAACACAGGCCACTGAATCCTCCAAACAGGATGATGATGATCGCTGCAGTACTGAAATCCGTCTCTAGATGTCACTGCACTGTTAGCACATCTTCAGAGATCAGGCAAAAAGGGCAGAATAACACACTGCAAACTCCCCTCTCAAGCCTGCACCTCCCTTTAGAAGAATCACAGACTCTGGCAGTGCACAGGAGACAAGCACAAGGGACACTTTCCCCTGTCTGGCTGCAACATACCAGTATGTGTCTCTCTCCCTGTGTCTTCCTCGTGGGGTCTCTGGATCCCGAAAAAACGGCCTCCCAGCCAATCGCAGCTCTCCTGGCTGCTATCCAGTCAAGTCCTTGCTTGCTTTTGTTGTTAGGGGTGGGCTTCCTTTTTAGCCACAGCAGTAACCAATAGAGTCTCTCCTTCAGTCTCTGTGAGCTATCAGTTTAGCCAGAAAATGCAATGCAATGTTTCAGAGAGCAATACTCTGCATATATTACAGAAGTATTACTAAGCCTGTGCTACATTGGCATCTTATGATCGAAATGACACTTTAACACTGGTCTGCATGCAGTATTGATATGTTCGCTGTGCATTTCTTGCTTGGCAATTTGCACTAACTATTTCTTAACCTTTCCCGAACATAACAGCATCTACATCAATACAGTCTGGGAATCTGAATAGATCTATAACTAATAACATAGTGCAGAGTGAAGAAACGCATGCCACCCAGAGCAGTGGTCCTCGTGTCACATGCAGTGCATCCACTTGATCAGAAAGTTGCCTTTTTTTTCTATATATCTGTGGTTAAAGAAACCCTGCAGTTCTTATTGACAAAGTTTGATGGTTGTCCCCATTCATCCAGCAGAATACACTTTGTTTATGAAAGTTGTGATAGCCAGGTCACATGGGTTTTCGGGGTTTTTCACCACTTGCTATGTAACATGATTTGTTGTACGGTACACTATATTCCTGTGAGATGTACATTAATTATGCATTAGCATGCCTCTTTATGCAGGCATTTGAATTTTCCTAACATCATTTGTACTTCATTGTGTATTATCTTGCTGCTTTCACAGAGAGTTGTGAGGTTTTGCAGGCATTGTGTGAATGATGTTATTCTGTGATATATTACATCAATGCATTCAAATATAGTCTAGTCCAAAACAAAGAGAAGTATGTAAATGTCACACTGGGACTCTCAGCAATGTCTATAAATCAGTAGTTGTCAGGCTTTTGCATGAAACTCAAGTATATAGTTATAAATAACACCACTTCTTCCATTACATTATAAAGCCCAGCCTACCATAAAAGTTAAATAAGTAACCCTAATATTATTAAGTACTGTACAGCAGAGAATAATGAAGCTTAGGGCTTTCAAAAATAACTCTCTGCTAAAGTGAAAATGTTTTATGCATAAGCATGTCAGCTATTCTTAGAACATATGAGACGTTCACTGAAAATCGTATTCTAAAAGAAAATGTGACAAGACTATTTTTTTATTTTATTCTAAGAATGTATTGCATCAACACCGACATAAATATAACCTAGGTTTTTTTTTTACGTTTAACAACATTCACTAATTGTCTACCAAATTATTTCATTGATTAATTATCACGGCCTTTATTTAGTACAAAGAAAAAATAATAATTTACAGTAGGAAGACTGAAAGAACTGGGTTGAAATATATTAGTGGATCTCTCGGTAAAACCTTTTTTTACTTTTGGATAGAGCTGGGTTATTCCCTCTCTCAAGTTTTTATTGCTCTCTCTGTCCCATTTGGGGAGATTGCCCCCTCTATTTGCCCTGGTGATCATTGTCACCAAGAATGAGAGTGAAGAAATACAAAATGTTACAGAGGGGGAATCTTCCTGTTGCATTTTTGAGACCGGAAATGAAAGGATTTTTCCCCAAAATACACAGAGCAAATATTTAACCTAGCAGTGGGTTCACACACATCTGGGCTTAACAGTAAAACTAAACACTAATTAGTCTTTCTGCTTATTACTTGTCAAACCAAGAGTGACCAGTTCTAAGAGTACCTAGTAGTGCTCGAAAACATTTTGTACATTACAATGAGGAGAAAGATAAGCAATGCTGGTGTTTTTTTTTTTTTTAAGTGACACTAAACTTAGTAGTTGAAACTTAAAAATGCATTCTAATACCTTAATTAATTACAAAAATGTATCTTATTTATGTATCACTCAGTTGTAGATCCTCAAATCATCTCTGAATTGGTGCTGACATTGTCCTTCCTTCTGGAGGGTGGCTACTTGCGTTCCCCACGGTCCTTGTGTATTGTAAAGTGGTCACCGCTTCAAACTCACTCCTGTGATGGACTACAAATACAATACAAATTAGTAGAATAAATGTGAGATTGTATTCCATCAAGGGAGCGAGCTTGGAGCGGTGGCTACTTTACCCACACAGGAACCATGGGGAACACAAGTAGCCATCCTCCAGAAGGAAGGACAGTGCCAGGATGAATTCAGAGATGATTTGAGGCTCTTCAGCTAAGTGATTCACAAATAAGATACATTTTTGTTAATAGTTAATGTACTTGAATGTATTTTAAAGATTTACCTCCTGAGTTTAATTTTACTTTAAGGTTTAGGATATTTCAAAATGTTGATTATATATCCTACCTCATGTTCTGATTAAGCTTAGACAATTTGTTGTCTGTCTAGATTACGCTCACCCATGTATTTTTCCCTCTTCCTATTTGCAAATTAATTCTGTTAAAAGGTTACTTTGTTGAAGGCATTGGTATAACCATGCTGATTTAAGATGCTAAATTATAATTGAACCTGTCACACTTCCACAATCTTTCTTTGCTGTAGTGCCTTGGTTACAGGCAGCCCAAGTAAAGGTATGCAAAACTAAAGTAGAACTTAAAGCGAACCTGCCCGAAACATGGGAAATTCACACTGAGAATATGTTGGAAAGAAATACATAAACAGAGGTTGCCTTCAGTGACTGCATTTCAAAAATAGTGATCAGTAGTCACAGATAGTTCTAT
>NW_017306511.1:1343237-1345005 GCF_000935625.1 Nanorana parkeri
CCACTCACATTAATGGAACTGTAGGAAGGAGACAAAAGAGCCATGACCAAGCTTGATCTTTACTAAAACAAAACTTCTAATTTTACTTAAATTCACCTGCCTAAATCTCCATAATGACTGAGCATTTTCACATGCAGTTTTTTTCTCTCTGGTTATGTGTTTTTTTCATCATTTATTTATTTTTGCCATGTATGTGATGTTTTGCTGGTAGCCGAAAGAAACGCATGCTACATCTGGGTATAAATGTGCATGTGACTGGGGCAATCAAAAGCAAGAACATCAGCATGACAGCCACACATAACATTTTCAAAAGGAGAGGTCAGTAAAAGCAGCCTCCATGTTTCTCTTAAACATGCATTCAAATACACTAACTAATTATAAAAATGTATCTTATTTGTGTATCACTCAGCTGTAGATCATCAAATCATCTCTGAATTGGTGCCGACACTGTCCTTTCTTGTGGAGGGTGGCTAGTTCTGTTCCCCATGGTTTCTGTGTGTGTCCAGAAGGAAGGACAGTGTCAGCATGAATTCAGAGATGATTTCAGAATCTACAGCTGACTGATACATAAATAGGATACATTTTGTTAATAGTTTAGGTACTTGAATGCCTTTTTAGGATTTAACTTCTGAGTTTAGTGTCACTTTAATGACAAGATTCCTTAACCTCCTCCCTTGAATGGCTGGACGAGAGTCTGCTAGGAGCGAGAGGGCATCTTAAGACGTCCTGCCCCTCCCATGTGCGGCGCTCAGCGCGCACACGAGCGGGAAAACTGTGAGCATGTAAACAGCCAGCGATGGCTGTTTACATACAAGCGATCAGACGCCCGATCGCTTGCAGGAGCTGCAGGTGTGCGCCCCCTCCCCCGTACCTCTGTCCCGCCGTCTCCTCGCCGCCGCTGCCGGTCCCGTGATCCGGTACGGCTGGGACCGACACGGCGACGCTCTAACAGCAGATCAAAGGGAGATCAGTACTCAACCATTGCACTCCAACATCGCTGCGAACGTTGGAGTGAGAGCAATAATTATACGGCCATCAATCACTGACAACACTAAACTGATGAGCGGTAAAAACTTTTAAAGCGTTGCCTATGGACAATTTTAGTTGCGCCGTTTTCTGCGATTTCCCAAGCACGCAGTTTTAAAGCTTGACATGTTTGGTGTCTATTTACCTGATGTGACCCCGTCTTTTATATTTTACCAAAAAATTGGGGTGATATAAATGTTTCATAACATTTTATAGGGAAACATGTTTTTTCTAAAAATTTAGGGTACTTTTTTTGTTATATAGTAAAAAATAAAAACCGCAGTGGTGATTATATACCACCAAAAGAAAGCTCTATCTGTCCCCAAAAAATTGTATGAAATTCCTGTCAGTACAGCATTGCATGACTGAATAAACGTCAATCAAAGTACCGCAGCGCTGAATACTAAAAAATGGCCTGGCCAGGAAGGGGGTGAAACACCGCGGTCTTCAAGTGGTTAAAATACAAGTTACGGGGATGTCTCTTTTGAAATTATATTGACCCTTTAACTTTGAACTCTGTACAGTGCCCCTTGGTACTTACTATTCAGCACGCAAAGGTGGTTTCTTGACTTTACCAAATTAACCCGCTTGTTTTCTATAGACGTTGCATACACCATGTGTATAACAATTATGATCAGAAGAACATCAGTTATGTTTTCTTTTATTGGGTAGTACCCTAATCAACTAGTCTTCTTCTGATTATTGATCCTTTGAGCTTGTTACATTAAATTAAATGGGGTTT
>NW_017306511.1:1345024-1353699 GCF_000935625.1 Nanorana parkeri
GAGGAGACGGACTCGGCGGCGGAGCCCGGAAGACGGAGCCAGAGGAGAGAGGTAAGTGCAGGGGTGTGGTGGAGAGGCTGCACATGTGATCTCGGCGACAGTTCACATGTAAACGAACATTCGTCTGCCTCACTCTACATTTAGTCCTGCTTGCACAAAGCAGGACTGAATGTAGAGAGGCCAACTTCCTGACAAGGACACCGCTGCCGCCCCTCTGCGCCCTGCCGCCCCGAGGCCAGGGCCTCGGTGGCATGGTGGGGAATCCGGGCCTGATGCCAAATGTTATTGAGCAATGTGCAGTAATCAGTTGCAAGGAAAACAATTTCATCTTTCACTGGTCAGATTTCAGTACACTGATGTGGCTCTAGATACCAGCACTTTGCACATCACCATTGCTCTTTGTAATGCTTTATTGAATACGCCTGCAGTGTCTTGTAAAGCAGTGGAATTAGAGGTTGTCTAAATATCTTTATATTGAATTTACAGTATTTTCATGCTGAGTGCTGAGTAAAACTGTTAAGCTTTTCTAGAAAATAAATATTTTCATTTTATACTAATGTTATTTTTATATCTATTATTTTCTAGCTTAAGAATGCCAAAGAGGTTTCAGATTCCAATAACCATAACTACCTCTGTAAAGTAAGTATGACGACATGAAGCCAAACACATTGAGAACAGTCAGCACCTGGTAGCATTGTTTTCCACGACTGTAATATGTCTCACTCGTCGACATTTTAATTCTTCATGTAGTCCCTATGACATTGTAATTCTATGCATTGTTTGCTGTTTGCAAGCATTGCTCATACACACCGAGCTGACACTGTTTATGAAACACAAGGAAATAAATCAACCATTGCATTGTGATTTGTCACAGAAAAAAGATGAACTGTGTCTGCATAAAAGCCGGGATAAACTCTACAAAAATATCCATTATGCTGAAAAAGCAATTATTAGGTTTCTATTCATTTCCGACTTTCCTGTTTATTAATTACATGGTTATAATCAACATTAATCAGTAGGGGATTTGAGAAACAACACATAGAGGAATATTGTGTTCTGGGAGCTTAGCTCATATTTGAGCTATACTTTATTTGAATGCACTTAATTTGCTTGTTGTTCTCATGATTAGGTTTAAGCATCATGCTTCTAGGTGGGTCCAGATTTTCTCTGACTGTATAACATGGTACATTTCTGTTATTATTTAATGGCAACTGTTTCTATCCTTTATCAATGTTAACTCTGTTAGCTAACTTAACTGAACACCAGACAAAGGACTCAATACACATTTGGGAGCCAAATCACTAGCCACTCAGTACAACCCTGTCCAGCAGGTCTTGTCCTTCCCCCAGCCTGTGACTGGGCAGTGAAATGAGAAGCAGTATACTGATGAGCTAATGTTTCTGTCTCTCTGCTCTCTTCTCCCTTTAGCTTGCCCCTTGTTAACATGAGCAAGCTAACCAGCTCCTAGTATTTATGTCTCCCTCTGCCAGTGTGAGCACCACTGTACAGGGGATTACAAGAGGCTTATACCAAGTAAAAGTCAGGTAATGATGCATCATTTCACAGCGTCCATGGTTTATAAGAAGTCCTGCACCTCCCACTACTAATGTGCTTAATTAGTGTGCCCAAAATATGTGAAATCTTTTCAATTATATGTTGCACAAGTTGCACTATTTCTATTAATTGTTGCAAATAGAGATTTTCTTATTTCTCGGTCACATTTCACATTAATTCGGAACATGTGTCTCAAATCATTATTTATTTGTCACACTAGTAAAAATATCACAATCTGCACTATTTTAATGTCACATACCTGATAGTTTATCAGATCTATTCTATCTGATAAAGAGATCTAATACGATTAGAAAGCTTGCATCTTTAAAATGTTGTTTGATTATAAACGTTAGCACTCCAAACTTTCTACTTTGATCAATAGCTGATGTGGTACAAGAGTCTACACTGCTGCCGCAGTGTTGGCTAAAGGCATTGTTCAGCTCTGATCACAGAGGAGCTGCTACCAAGCAGCAAATTTTAAGTCAGAGGATACAATTTCTCACTAAGGAGATCCCCTATTATAGGACAACTGTTATAAAAATGTATGCAGTGTACAGTGCATATAAAAGGTCTACACACCCAGGGGCGTATTTACCGCGAGGCAAACAAGGCGTTTGCCTGGAGCGGCACTTTGCAGGGGGGCGAATTAAAAACAAATTAAAATCTTTAAAGGGGGGAAAAATACATGTACAATAACATGGTTGCATAAATATGCACACCCTTACACAAATACTTTGTTGAAGCACCTTTATATTTTTATGACAGCATTCAGTCTTTTGGCGTCTGTCAGCATGGCACATCTTGCCTTGGGAATCTTTGCCTACTCTTCCTTGCAAAAGCTCTCCAACTCTGTCAGATTGCAAAGGCATCTTCTGTGCACAGCCCTTTTCAGGTCACCCCACAGATTTTCATTTCGATTCAGGTCCAGGCTCCAGCTGGGCCATTCCAAAACTTCATCTGGGGAAGCCATTCTTTGTTGATTTGGAGGTATGCTTTGGGTTGTTGTCATGCTGAAAGGGGAAATTCCTCTTTAGCTTTTTAGTAGAGGCTTAAAGGTTTTGTGCCAAAATTGACAAAAATTTAGAACTGTAGGAATACCATTTTCTCTCTGACGGGTAAAAGGTTGCCACCTAGTGGGGTTCCAGACTTTGCAAGTGAGATCTGACAGTGAGGCTTTGGCGCTGGTGGACGTTTTTACACATATTTTTTGATATTTGGAACTGTTCGTAAGCCCCCCACCTGGACCCCAGTTCCAAGTGAAGAACAACAGCATGAAAGCATAGTGCTGCCACCACCATGCTTCACTGTGGGTATGGTGTTCTTTTGGTGATGTGCAGTGTTGTTTTTGTGCCAAATATTCTTTTGGGAATTATGGCCAAAAAGTTCAATCTTGGTCCCATCACATCATGACACATTTTCCCATATGCTTTTGTCAGACTTCATATAGGTTTTTACAAAATGTAGCAGGGCGTGGATGCTTTTCCTAGTAAGAAAAGGTTTCCCTCTTGCCACCTTACCCCATAGCCCAGACATATGAAGAATATGGGGGATTGTTGTCACATGTAGTACATAACCAGTACTTGTCGAACAGTAATCTTGGGAACTCAGAAAGTATTAAACAATAGGTGGAGTTAAAAATGAGCTAAAACATTCTCACATTTTGTCACTAACATGAGCTGCACGCACTACTAGATATCATCGTGTCAAAAAATCTTCACTGCACATTACAAATAGCTGTAGAAAGATACAAGCCTTGCAGCTACATCAAACACAAGTTACTAGCTAAACATGTACTTTTGTGTGTAATCTGCAGAGCGTTTACTGTGCCAATGCAGATGATCGTCCCACCTCCAGCTAGGTTGCAGTAATTCATGTAAATAATGAGGTGAATGTCATTTTCTAATTGAATCGATGACAGGCTTCATTATGTAAATAAATACAATAAACCCCTCCAAGCAATTAAAAGTAACCTTGCACATGAAGAGATAAGGCACATGAATTGTTATTTGTGATGTATATCAGACCTGAGGGAATTGCAGAGAGGTAGGAGCGATGTACATGTTACAGATTAGAATTCTGTCGACTCAATGCACTCTGCTGTTGTCCTAGACATAATACATGTAATTACGTTTTTTTTCCCTTTTGTATGTTAATAATAAACACTCTTTGTGTATGTCTGCTATGCAGGACAAAGTCCTTTTCAAACTGTGCAAAATTGACCAAAACCACTTGTCACACTAACATATAAATAGGTAAGGAAACCATTGCAACACATACTTGCTGTTGTATATGAAAAGCAAATATTTTCTTCCATAATCCTTTTAAGAGCTTGCCGTCAACAGGTAGACGGCAGACTCTTCCCAGTGGGTGAACATACCTGTACGTGATTTTTTTTTCTTCTACTCTAGAGGGCGCAAGTACGAGCAGAATCCCGCAAAATTATTTTAGGAGCCAGTACCGGCTGTGACGTACATCGCTTCTATGATGACAATGTGCAGCTGCCCTCTGCGTTCCCCCCCGCCACCTCCACCGTTTTCCACCGCCGCTACTAGTTATCCCAGGCCCCAATGTCCCCCCTGGGCCCAGGACCGGCTCAGCAACTGCTTACACTAGGAGCGGAGGAGAGATCAGCATTGCCCCATACTGCACATTAGCATAATGCAACTTAGTATTGGAGCTTCCATCTTAAAGAGACATTGTCACCTTGCACATGTAGAGCCTTCCTTTTATACTATACTTGCTTGCACTCCTTCATCACTCTTTAAATGGCAGCAGGGGACACTATCTGGCACTTCTGGGTGTGGAGCAGCATGTAACCTTCACCCTGTAGCAGTGCTTAGCAACC
Source organism: Nanorana parkeri (assembly GCF_000935625.1). Taxonomy (NCBI): domain Eukaryota; kingdom Metazoa; phylum Chordata; class Amphibia; order Anura; family Dicroglossidae; genus Nanorana; species Nanorana parkeri. The sequence continues at coordinate 1,349,424 of NW_017306511.1, forward strand.
AATCACTAGGCCTAAGGAATGTCAGATGACTGAGAGAGTAACGAGTATCCCTAAGTATATAAGGGATGTGGGATTGCAGAGTCAATGTAACTTTGCCCTTTAAATACTCTAATGAAAGTCTAAGAGCTAGAATGTTAGTACTTGAAAGTTTGTTAAATAAAGGCTGAATAACATCCCTCAGAACAGTCCCATAACCAATGCTTTGTAAAACAGTGTGCAGGATGCATTATTGCTTAGCCAGCGGGGCACATGCACAGTGAATGTGCATTATTTTACCCATAGTATTTTAGGATGCCATTGCTTCTCCTATTTCTTTTGTTTTATGAGAGAATGTTGTCCTATTTTACAGTAGAATTGTCAAAACTGGCTTTTTGCCAATGGCTATAGAATGTTAGGAATATGCAATGCACAAATTAATATATTTTACATTAAATATTACTGCTGTTAATCCTATTTTATTAATATTCAACTGTGACTGCATTTTATAGGAAGAAGGAGCACAGCTGAGGCCCAGCATTTTATTGCTTCATAGTAAAGGCTTCTGGGGGCTAAATAATATTCAAATTATGCTTCTAAGCTGTTCATTTCAGTGCCCTACTAACCTCCTCTCATACTGTGTCCAATTTCTGCCTCAAATACAGATAAAATACACAACCAAAAGGCGCAACAGATGCAGTCTCCTGGTGTAACATGCTGAGATTTAGATACATTTAACATATAATAATATGCAATTAATTTAAAGGCTGTGTGATACAGATATGACAGTGTGCACATGGTTGGAGATTTCAACATTAGAGCATATTGAAACTCACAACTTTTAGTTTTAGATTGGGGAAAGGTTAAAACAACTTCCAGGTTTTTTTGTTTGTTTGCTGTCAGCATTTCATTGAAGAGATATCCCTTTCCTTCTTTTCCACAGACAATAGGAAGTGAGGGGAAATCATCTCTTTTCTTTTTCTCTGTTGCAGTGACAACTGTAACATTCTAAATTTTTAAATAATGTCTGTCCTGGTGAAAATAGTAACCAGGACAGATGGAGAGGGTAAATCTTCACAGTGAGAACCCAGATAGCAATAAAAACATGACTTGGATTTGAACACTTCTTTACTCCAAAACTAAAAAAATTTTTTTTTTAGATACATAGATATTGGTTGGTGCTGATGCTCTTAGTATCTGTGGACTAGTTGTGCAACCTCGGGCTATTTATGTTACAGTGCTTTGCATACTTTACATATTTACATCCTTTCAACATGTCCTCATTTTATAGCATTGCAACCTTGACATCACAGCTCTACGGTTGTCTCCTGTGCTCCAGTTTTGCTGACCTCTGCGCTGATCTCCCTCTGTAATCAACAGAGTTCTGTGGTCCATGTGTGAGTGCAGAGGACAGCTTTCACATTGAGTGCAAATCCATACTGATTACACTGGGAGAGATGTTGTTGCTGTTATTCATAAATGTTGTTGCACTGCAATAATGCAAATGCTTTGTGACAGAAACATAATTTTGTGCCTTTATTTGAGTGATTTTGACAAGGTGATGGTGATGGCTAGATAACTTGGAGCATCTACAAAACTGCAGCTCTTGTGGGATATCCCTGGACAGCACCTAACAAAAGTGGACCAAGGAAGAAAAACTGGTGACAGGCTCATGAGTGACCTAGGCTCATTCATGTACGTTGGGAACAAATGGTGGCCTGTGTAGTCTGATCCAATAGAAGAGCTACTGTTGCTCCAATTGCTGAAAAAGTTCATGCCAGTTCCAAAAGAAAGGTGTCTGAACACACAGTGCATCGTAGTTTATTGCATGGGGCCCATGCTAACCCGTGTCCACCACCAAAGTGCTTACAATGGGCACGTGAGTTTCAGAACTGGACCATGAAGCAATGGAAGAAGGTGGGCCTGTCTATTGAATTGCGTTTTCTTTTACATCATGAGGATGGTTGGGTGCATGTGTGTCACTTACCTGGTAAAGAGATGACGTCAGGATGCACTATTGGAAGATGGCAAGCCGGTGCAGTTAGTGTGATGCTTTGGGCAATGTTTTGCTGGATAATCTTGGGTCCTGCCATTCATGTGGATGTTACTTTGACACACACCATCTATCTAAGCATTGTTGCTTTGCAACTGCATCCCTTCATGGAAACGATGTTCCCTGATGGCAGTGGCGTCTTTCAGCAGGATAATGTGCCCTGCCACACTGTAAAAATAGTTGAAAAATGGTTTGAGGAACACAACAACAAGTTTGAGGTGTTGATCTCATTCCAATCAAGCATCTGTGGGATGTGCTGTAAAACCAAGTCTGATCCATGGAGGCACCAATTCACAACTTAAAGGATCTGCTTCTGATGGCTTTGTGTCAGATACCACAGCATACCTTAAGGGGTCTAGTAGAGTTTGGCTTTGGCAGCAAAAGGGGGTCCTACTCAGTACTAGGCAGGTTGTCATAAGGTTGTAGTTGATTGGTGTAGGGGCTTTCTTAAAATGGGGTTCACCAATGCTTGTTTTAAAGTTGTAGGGATGATGCCAGTGGAAAGGGAGAGGTTGAAGATGTGGGTCAGAGATTTTGGAATAGAGCTAGAGGGTAACCGGAGTTCTTGTGAGGGGATTGGGCTCAAGGGGCGGGTAGTTAGGTAGGTGTTGGATAAAAGAGTAGCTACTTTGTCTGCAGTGACAGGATCAAATGAAGAGAGTATGGAATGGGGTGGTAAATAAGGTGTATTTAAAGTGGCAGATGTCTGGACAGTGGCAACCTCATGGTGAATAGCGTCAATCTTGTCTTTGAAGTGATTGGCAATCTCCTGAGCAGTGAGTGAGTTGGTTGGAGGAGGCGGCCAATAGAGGGAACATGTTGCTATGAGGATGCTTGTTCTGATGACGGGTAAGAGGGGAATTATCTCCCTTTGGCAACATTTTGTCTTACTACCTGTTCCGTCTACAGAACAGAAAACTAACGGAAATCTTTTGAATGGGACACAGAAAAAAATACCAGATGGAAGATTTAGCAAATCCCTGCTCTATCCAAAATGTTAAAAAAAAAACAACAATTTAGGTTATAGATTCCAGGTTGCAACACTACAAAATGTGGAAAATCCAAAGGTGGTAAACTGTTATCCAAAGCAGTGTATGTAGCTGGCTCATGTTCTCATTGTCTTGAGTTTAAGAGGGTGTTCAATGTATTCTCCAACAAATGTCTTATTTGCATACATTTTGCTTTTTCACATTCAATGCGATGTGCGATTATTAATTTAATGAGAAAAAACCTTCCAGTACAGAAATGCATTTTTTAAATTCCAATTACATCTCCTTTCATTCTCTTCAAGCATAAATCTTCCTTATGTTTATGAGGCACCTATTTCAGTTTAATTAAAGAAGCAAAACAGTCAGTGCCAATACACAGCAGGATGAAAGGTGCCTGCTAAGACCAAGCATTATTTACACCATCTCAGAAAGATTTAGATTCTACAACATGGAATTGAGACCTTCTGCTTCCATTGCTGTTTTGTTTCCACATGCAGAACAAATGCACATAATCATGCAAATGTTTTTATGTGTTCAATGAAATAACACTGCAAACTGACGATAACTGTGCAATACTCCCAAATAACCAAAATGTGTCTTTTTTTGTATACTTGCAGGAGAACGGCACTGTCAGTGTTGCTGTGTTCAATCACGATAAAGAAAAGGATGCAGAAAAACAAAGACAGACTCTTAAATCAGAGAAGGAAGCTCTGCTTATAGGTAAGCCTGAAAGCCAAAAGCACAAGAATATACCAGCACACACAGATTAATTGAAATGTTGCTTTTCTTACCTCAAATTGGTTGCAGTTATGACATCTCTGATCATAGCCATTCATGTAGTTTCTAAACGTCAATCCATAAATACATGTGCACATCCCCATCATCTTTTTCACAATATGGTGGTACAGAGATAGTTAAAGGATGTTTTGTCTTTGTACTTTTTTACTTTTGTTGGGGAACTAAATGCAGCTTCTTCTGTGCTTTAGCTTCTTCAGAGCACTAGGCCAGTAGAAACATAATGACACAAGTCGTTGCCCACAGTGTCTTTTAAAAGGATTACTGGAAAAATTTTACCTGGATACAGGAAAATGTCTCTCCTCCAAATCAGACTCTTTTTTACTTTTTCTTTTTCCATGTTCATTCCCATAGCTTGAAATATTTTCCATTAAAGATGTAAGGTGGAATCTGCAGCAAAAATAAATAAATGTATATATATTTATATATTATATATGTATAGATATATATATATATATAATAT
>NW_017306511.1:1355443-1382699 GCF_000935625.1 Nanorana parkeri
AAAGTATATAACGTTTTTAATGCTGTTCACATGGATCAGATATCTTATTCAATATGACAGCTTAGTATGTTTGATGTTTATTGAACAGAATATAAATGCCAACCTTTATTATTTATAATTGTGATTGTCTAATTGTATGGTTTTACTATTTGTCTGTTGTTTTAAATCTTAAACTGTATTTTACCTGCCAAAAACTAATATATGGTCCTTTTCGTCCAGTTATTTGTACAAATACAGTGTCCATGGGACAAATATGTCCTCACACAATGTATACTATTGTTCAAATTAATTGTTTAGTATACACACAAAAATTATTGTAAAAGACATCCAAGTCTTTATCATATCATCTGAAATATGAAATCTACTTAGAAAATCAGCCATTACCGGAGAACAAACTATCACAACAAAAGAAGAATTGTTGTCTTGTTTTCAATTGAAGCTGGTTACACAGAATGGTTTTTAACCTTTCTAACAAGAAAAAAAAAATTACCCTCAGAAAATGTTTTTCATTAGCTATGCCTGTGTCCCCTGGATAGTGGACATCTCCTCATAGGGTTTAATAAGCAGTTCCATCTCACCCATGTTGAAATAGCATAGCACTGTGCAGAGTTTTTTTTTTTTCAAGAATACATTTTTATTGTGCAGAGTTAGGATAAATCTTACAGTAAGCCTAAGTGATGTGCTGGTGTTCAGTAAGGCTCAGTTTCAGTAATTTAAATCCATATATGACAACAATGAACTGAAGAGCAATAGGCCCACCGGAGGATTTGACTACAAGTGCCCACTGAATATTGTTTGGGCTCGTGAATGTGTAGTTGGGGGACACTATTTTTGATCCACACCGTTTGCGTTTTAACTTTGAAATTAGAGGAAAGAAATGGGATCATTTGGTAATCTGATAGACTAGCCTAAAACTAAGACTAGACTATGTCAGAATATACAGATTGTCACAACATTGTGTCAGGATTGATCACATTGTGCAGCAGTAAATGAACAGTTCCTGGAGACTGCTCTGTCCTTTGTGATCATGTATTGGACAGGAAGCTTAGGGAAGCTAAGGCAAGTTGGACCCAACTGTTCAGAAACCTGATGACTGTAAGTGTTTGGGGGGGAAAAAAATACTGTCCTGGGCAATGCATACTTGATTTATCTGGATTATTGAAAAATGTTTGAGAGTTTAATACTACTTTAAATGAATACTACAGGTAAAGTTAAAAAAAAAAACTTCACTACAATAGCTGTATTTTTAAAATCCTGCTAGCATAGCTGTCTGAAATCTATATTTGTATTTTCAACACATAATTAAGAGAGAAAAGTTAATTATTGTGAGTCACTTAGGCTCTGTAGCATTCCTCAGTGTTGTCAGTCCAACATTTGTTTAGGCACTGGGATCTTCAGTGCGAGATCTCGGCATAGCCTACATAGACAGTGGTCTAGAGCAATGTCTGCCAGGGGCAGCAAAGGGCCACCTGTCACACATCATGCAGACCCTGTCTGGCACCTGCTCAGTGCATGCTTTTGTGTTGGTAATATACTGTACTGTGCACTTGCAGTTTGTCCTATTCTTTAAGTCTTCTGTTGTAGATCAAATGGTGTGTAGCCGTCGGTGTTCCTTTCAGCCTCCCTGCCTTCAACCTTATGGTATGGTTTTGACAACCGTATGGTTTTGACATCAGATCTTGTAAGTGTGATACTAAGGATAGACAGTCGACTCTACCCTGTTAGAGGGAATGGTATTTAGGTATCTTATAGGATAAGTAGACCATGTAGATGAGTAGAGTTTTGGCCCCTTCAGAGCTGCAATTCTTACTTTATTAGCAGGCACATGACACAGAAAGCTGCAATGTTGCAAGGAAGTGATGGTGTGGCTAGGTAGTGTGGTATAAGTATGTGAATCACAGAAATGGGTAAACAGAGTTTTGGTTTGGTAGGTAAGAAAGCTAACCTCTGTGCATTTCACCTGTATTCGGCTGTTTGGCTAGTATACTGCTTTAATTGACGTTATGGTTTATTACAAAGAATTGTTTCCATGTACAAGCTCTCTGTTACTGACATTTTTTTAATCTTCTGGTTGATTTATTTCACTGAAAACTAAGCAACAACATCAAGGGGGAACCGTACACTTTTTTACAGTACCATTTAGCGGTAATGGGAATTAAATAGTTTTTATGACTATGAACGGTGTAATTATTGGGAAACTTCAAGTCAATGTGTTTCGTGACACATCTATATAAAATATTTTCTCTAGGGAACATCTACGCTAAGAAAAATGATAATTGCCTTATTCCAGTAGCTGCAATTTTGTATTGGCAAATCAAGCATAAAATTGATGGTTAATAAGTTTCTGGCAGACTGAAATGAAAAAAATACTGTTCCACATTGTTTTTTTCACAGTCACCTGGCTGCAGAATGTTTCTTGTCTGTGTGCGGCACAATTTAGCAAAATCATTCAACTTATAAGATTAGGACAGGACTTCAGGGGAGCTGAGAAGCCTAGTGACTTCAATTCATCCACAAAGTAGATTATATTCTAAAGCAGTCTCACCTCCTATAATTTTACAAACCAAATGTCGTGTATTTTCGGGTTACAAGATCCGGTAGGGTACAGTTGTCTACCTATATTTTAATATGTCATATGTTCTTCTGCTCTTAGGTATCATATCAACATTTCTCAACGTTCATCCCTTTGGCGCCAATATAGAATACTTGTGGTCTTACCTTCAGCAGCTGGACTCAAGGGTAAAATGTACTATTTTAATTATAAAGTCTACTGTCTGTGTGAAATTCCCATATCTCTTATAAGACCCCCTGGGGCAAAAGGTGTTAATGAACTGGCCTCATATTGCTATAATTAACTTGGAACCCCACTGAATTTTGAGGGATTTGTTAAGCTTTATGGGGGGGTGCATCACATATTTCAGTGCATATTGACACCCCATCTGCCAATAAATGTGTAATTAACCATTCTAAAGACAAACTTGGAGGCTGCCATTTGTATTGAACAAAAACTTCTGTACTAAATGTAATCCAGTGTTCGTAAGAACTTGTTTACACCGGAAAAGTACAAAAGAAGCTGCATCTGGGACTTCCCACTCTGATGTATAACCAAGAAATTAGCCATTTTGTAGAGCGGGAGGTCCCAAGTGAGACTTCAGCTGTGCTTGTCCAGCCCTTGTATAAATGTGGGATTCATATGCATGTTGAAACAAGGTGTCAATCTGGAGAAAACTAGTTAGCCATGGAGTTAGACTGTGAGAGGGCTAGAGAGCTGTGTGTTGTTTTCACTGCTATGGAGGCTGCTGTTTCTGACTTCTCTTTCTGCAAATGTTAGTTGCTTGGATGAAATGTTGACCCCTCATGCTTCAGTAGATTAGGTGACTCACTCAGAACAAGTATGCCAATAAGGACTTTTCTCTTCTATCCTCTGATGTGTCATTTGATGTGTGTCTGCCGAGTGTCAGCATAATAGCCAGAGAACTAGCATTTGTTTCAGAAGGAGATGAAAGACCCTGTATTTCTTTTAGGAAAGATTTATTTTAACTTCCTACAATCCTCATGTAAACAACAATAGGGGGCCCCAAGTTTACAAATCAAAGTAATATATTATGACTGTACCACTAGACCACCAACCAATAGCAGTGCAGTTGGAGGATGGAAATCATACTTACCATGAGCCGTATGAGGAGGAGTCACCTACTCATTCATTCATGGAATAGACCAAAAACAGCTTTTTCAGTTTTCTGCGGCGGATGCCAACATAGTAACCACTACCTTTCCCTGCAACACAAATTCATTCAGAACATTGCAAAACAAGATGTACAAATGTAATAAATATTTATAAAAGAAAGAACTGAGAGTATATAACTTCACTGCACTACTAAAATACATAGGATAGGAAGTTGGTACTTATTTTTCCAAGTCTGCAGAAGGAAGGCTAACCTTACCAGAATACATGTGGCATAAATTGACCATATCCCATCTCATTGTTGACCATTGTTGGGTACTAAAAGTGATTGTAGAAACCACTTGACTCATTGCTTACACAACAATGTTGATTCTAGTGAGTTAAAATTTTCCAGGCTATGGGCCTTTTAGGACAATGAAGTATCTCTCCAACAGCAACCCCTTGCCTGTAACTTTATAGGTTCTCATGATACATGGTATAGTCATCATGTTGGTCTTAATAATTAAGAGCATTTTTCTAGAACGCATTTTACTATTATAACGTTGTCTAAAGATGACAGACATCCAGGTAGCTAGCACTGACTTGAAGCATAACATTTGCATCACCTTTTGTACTGTATTAGTGAATGTCTTGCTATTAGAGAACTGTGCTATGCTTGTTATAATTGTATCAGGCATGATGAATTAATTTGCATTTTTATGGATGTCACCTGCATTTCCATGGATGTTCCACAGTTCACTTATTTAGCGATTGCTAATAGACATTTAGAATTAGGTATTACTAATTTAACACTGTGGGAGGTTTCATGAAAGGCAATTACAGTGTTAATAGTCTCCAAGTAAAAAGAAAACTCTATCATAGAACATTTCATGGTGTAAACAATGTGTTCCAGATCTTCAGGTTAATAAATAGTTTATTATCAGTCTAGGTGCAGGAAATGATTGTTAAATTACTAGTAAAACAAGAACACGTCAACCTGCTTGTAATGTAATCTATATTAGAGATCATATTCACGGAACTTGAGCTACAGTTAGAAAGGCAAATGCGTATCGAGGTTTATGCTGTAAATGTATTCATGAATCTCAATGTGAATGCTTATGTAGAACTCTTCGTTACAGCATGTAACTACATGTTACTACATACTACTATCCTGCCAATACCTATCAACTAAAATTGTACTTTCTCCATCAACCCATCCCAACGCAGTTATCGACTTTTGCATCACTTGCCCCTCTCTTTTAGATTTTAAGCTTTCATTAGCAGGGCCCCCTCCTAGCCGTCTCTTCTTGAATTGCATTGTAACTGTGCTATCTCCCTTTATATTGTAAAGCACTGTGCTAACTCTTGGCACTATATAAGTCCTGTATTATTGTATTATAAGCCCTGACATTAGTGGTCAGTGCTACGAAACAGAGCTGAAGTTTCAGATGATGATACATGTTACATATAGTTACATAGTATTTGAGGTTGAATAAAGACATTAGTCCATCAAGTCCAACCTATTAGGATCTCATTCTAGGAGTACCTGTACCCCTGTATATTACGGTCCCTTAAGAAATCGTCCAAAAGTTTCTTGAACAATTCCACATTATTTGCTGAAATCACCGCCTGTGGCAGTGAGTTCCAGACCCTAACTGATCTTACTGTGAAGAACCCCCTTCGCCCCTTGTGCTGGAATTTTTTTTCCACCAATTTTAGGTGGTGGCCTCTAGTTTTTGTAATGGAGTTAATTTTAAACAGTTTATTGCTAATGTTGCTACCACCATTGAACATTTTGTACATGGAGATCATATCCCCCCTTAATCTCCTCACCTCCAATGTGAACATTTTTAAATTTAGTAGCCTTGTCTCGTAGCTCTGGTCCTCCATACCCCTAATTAGTTTGGTTGCCCTTCGCTGGACTTTTTCCAACTCAAGGACATCTTTTCTTAGTACTGGTGACCAGAACTGGACCGCGTACTCCAGATGAGGTCGAACCAATGATCTATAAAGTGGCAAAATTATAGACTTGTCCCTGCAATACATCCCCTTTTTAATACAGGACAAGACCCTGCTAGCTTTGTTTACAGCAGCCTGGCACTGCAAACTACCTTTCAGTTTGTGGTCTACAATGACCCCCAAATCCTTCTCCATTTCTGACTTCTCTAGCGGCATACCCATAATTGTATAACCCATTTGTTTATTTTTAATTCCAAAGTGCATTACTTTGCATTTATCGACATTAAACCTCATTTGCATTTGTTTCTATTTGCATATTTGGGGTTTTGAGGCTCACAGTGCTCTGTGAAAGATATCAGAAAGTAATTGCAGGCACTTCAACAGGTTAGTTTTCTTGAAGCCATCAGGTTTATATAATAATAAAAGTAATGCAGACAGTCAAAATTGTGTCCCCTAACATTAGTGGTCACTGGAAAAAGGACCCCTTATATTGGTGGTCAGTGGAAAATTGCCCCCCTAGCATTGGTAGTCAGTGTAGGCGGTAGAACAATTTGTCACTGCTCAAAGAACTTCTAGCAATCCCAGGAACAGTAACACTTTCAGTTACTGGCCTGACACAGGTATGCAAATCTGATGCTCTGACTTAATCAAGACTTTCTAATCTACATGCTTGTCTAGATCTATGATATGAAAACCAAAGACAGATAGGTGGCTAGCATTTTCCGAAGCAGAGGTCCTTCAAAGTAAACCTGTTGTGAGAAAAAATATTATTTCCGAACTGAAAATGCCAGTGGCTTGTGCTATAATTCTGACCCGCTGGCTTCAGTTCTTTAAGTCAGTAACCTAAAACAAATGTACTGTAGTCTGCAGTCCCTATAAGAAGGCTAATTCCTATTCAGTGGCTTTAAAATATTGAAGCCTGAGGATCAGCAAGCTCAGACAGGCAGCAGACATTTTTCAGATGTTGAGCGGCTTACTCAATTTCACTTCCTAAACTGGCTTTGGGCTTCAAAGAAGGACTAGAAAAGCTACATGAGGCTAAGAAGTGCCTATCGTTAAGTATTTGTAAAATGTGTTTTAAAATGTCCTTTTCTGAGGGAAAGATGGAGGCTGTCCTTGTTGGCTTCTTATTCTGCAACTGCTAGTTGTTTGGCTGACATACTGAGCCCCCTGGCTTCAATACATTGAGTCAGTGACCTGAAACCAAATGAGGCCTTCTGACTTTTCTGTGACCTTTTCATGAGCATACTTTTTTGGGATCAGCAACAGAAATTATTGAAACCAGACTGACCGCAAAACAGTCAGGTAGCTAGCATTTTCAAAAGGATATCAGCAAAGGCTGTTATTAAAGGCTTCCTATAAGCTTGTCACAAAACAGTGCAATTCCAACACCTGCCTTCTCATTGGATACCATGTATAAAGAAACCACAGTCATGAGAAGTGTGATAATATGCCACTGATAGAACCCTAACAGGTCACATAGTTGGGTGGTGTTCCTAGGTGCTTCTCTAGCTGAAATAATTAAGAATGAATCCAAACAAATACATATTATAGCACAATACATTGTATTGAACCTGTTAGTACAGGGTCACTTGTCTAAAAGCATACTTACTGCTGAAAGAAGACAGAATATACAGGTGAAACTCGAATAATTAGAATATCGTGCAAAGTTCATTTATTTCACTAATGCAACTTAAAAGGTGAAACTAATATATGAGATAGACTCATTACATGCAAAGCAAGATAATTCAAGCCGTGATTTGTCATAATTGTGATGATTATGGCTTACAGCTCATGAAAACCCCAAGAACCCCAAATCCACAACCTCAGAAAAGTAGAATATTACATGCAATCAATAAAACAAGGATTGTACATAGAACAATATCGGACCTCTGAAAAGTACAAGCATGCATATGTACTCAGTACTTGGTTTGGGCCCCTTTTGCAGCACTTACTGCAATTACTTTTGCACGATATTCTAATTATTCGAGTTTCACCTGTAATTGTCCTTTACAGCGGCCTGTTTGTTCACTGCTCCCCGACTGTTGCAAGTATGCAACCAGTTAAATTAGTAGAATCTCTCCTTTCCCACCACATACCGAGCGTTTCAAACAAGAGAGCCGCTGAGATTACATAGGAGATCTACATAGGCAGAGCCAGCTGTCACACACGCAGCTGGGCGGATCCAGACATAATTGTCGGGATCTGCTTCAGCTGTGGCGTCTCAGTATACCGCGAGCTACTGCGTGTCTCAGTATACTGCGAGCTGTAGCTCGCGGTATACTGAGCTCAGGGTGACGGGGGGACGCTAGTTTGTGTCCTCCTGTTACCCTAAGGAGAACTATGGGGAAAAGCCCTAACCCCATAGTTCTCCTTTAAGTAGGCCATATGTATATGAACAAATAGTGGCTTTAATAAATGCTTAGAATTGGGTGACGTTTCCAGATAAAACAAGCAATTCAAGATAACGCATTTGTTCCTCTGCTTTACATCCACAATGTATATTTAGCTTGTACTGTGAGCACTGCACATGTGTCTTTATTGGCTCTGACCTGTTCTTTGTTTTGTGTGTAATAAACTTGCATTAGATCTGGTTAATTAGAAAGTCTAACAAAAAAGTACAGGTTGATTTACAAACAAAAGTCAGGTTTGTTGTAATTACTATTAAACAAAGAGGCAGCATTGACTGTCACTGTGCAAAATAATGTACATCATTAGCACGCACTTAGGTGGCTTGTTAATGCGATAATCATAGCAGCAGATCTCCAATCAGCATTTATCTGTCTAGAGCATGATAGGTTATAAAGAAAGAAAATGTTTGTTTTTGTTGGTTATTTTATTTTCGATAGAATGTTTTTAAAATGACTTGCCATATTACATTTACACAATTAAAGGCAGCAGGATTTTAAGCAAGCCTCATAAGAACCAACAATAGCTATGGACCCTACATGTTGTGGGGTCCACACATTCTTCATTCCCATCCTAGGGACTCCCAGGTTCCCCACCTCTTCCCCCGAGATTTTCTGTCATAGACATAGGATTATAAATGGTCAGATCAGGTGATCTGTCAGCTCATGTCTTTGGCCAGCTTTACAATCTGCTGACGTTTGAGAGAAAATAGAAGATATTACCTTTTTACCAGAAAAATACAGCAGAAAGTGTATTTCATTCATTCTATACTCTCTCACATAAACTAAATAAGAGAGCTATTAGGTTTCACATGAAGAATGGGTGGACCCCCTAAGGTTCCGTTCACACAAAGTGGTAGTGTTTTCCACGCAGTAAGAAAACGCGCAAATGTTAACATACACGCAGATTTGTATTACTGTAGCCGGAATGCGCAGAATCCGCCCATAAAAACACGCTTGGACTATTTTGTGGGATGTGTAGTTTCGTACCGTGCAGGCACTGCAATAGTCTGAACAATGCACATTGCAACGCATTGCTTTTCATGTTTAGCGTGTTTCCACTCATGTGTGAATGGAGCCTCAAGGTATACCCTGGTCACAAAAGCCATCAATTTAAAGGAATGTATAACCCAGCCCCATTTCTTTAAAAAAAAAAAAAAAGGGTGGACTCAAAGCCGTCTTATCAGTAGTGTTTGTTGCAGCTATTAGGAATAGCTCACAATTCTGTGTAGGGAGAGAGAGGTTTTGTTTGTAGTATTATTATTATTATCATTATTATTATGTATTAGCCCTACAAATGGCCAGAACTGAATAACAAGATTTTCACTCCATATTCTTCAGCTTGGTTCACAAACCTTTCGGCATCTACCAAAATGATCAGTTTTTGGTGGACTGATCCTTCTAAAAAGTAGAATTGTTGTTGGTACAATGATACTTCTGAGCAGCAGTGGCGGGGCATTAATTAATTAAGCTCCAATCACTTATATCTCTTAATCTGTGACATTGCTTCTGCTTGGTGTTCGGCAATACCATTTAATCCACTCCATGTCCTTAAAAGAGCCTTATTTGTTTAATTTTGAAAGAATGTTCATACATTTTGCTTTTTTTTATCTATCCTGTAGATTTCAGCAAATGAAATTGAAACATTATTGACGAGGTTACCGAGAATGTTTAAACAAGAATTCACTGGTGTAGGAGCAACACTGGAGAAGAGGTGGAAGTTCTGTGCCTTTGAAGGAATCAAATCTACTTGACTATGCTCATTGCTAGAGACGTTTAGTGGACGTGCTGCAGCATGGCAGACATTTGAAGTATTCCATAGAAAAAGGACATTTTGCAAGGCCAACGAACTTGAACTTTAGTTACATCCGTGATGTGCCCTTGTGTGTGAAGATGTCATTGTGCGCCAGTTTTGCAGCTTTTTATCAGACTTGTGATAGAACTCTTTACTGTAAAAGTAATGACAGCAGGTGTTTCTGTTTAAATCTAGGTAGCTCTGAAATTGTGTAGTTACTACCAGTATGTAGAAGAGAATAATTAGGTGGACAAGCAACTACTGAAGATGATCATTAATGAATGACCCCAATAATTCGCTTTTGATCTCTCAGATGAACCAGGGTCAGTATAGATTGACAGTTCAGAGTTAATTGTTATAAGTATCTTGTGTAAACCAAAGCAACCTGTAACTCTTCATCTATATAGGTTACCATACTTGGTATTTAGTTCTTTTTCTAAAGATTATTTTTTTCATACACTTTGGGGTCACTTTACAAAAGCTTAACCCATGCAGTATTTTCATTCTCATGTATTACTATTACGCTCAATTTTACGACGAAATGCTTTTCAGCTCACTAAAGGATTTATAGTGTGGTTCAGACAGATTTACTGCATTCATGTTATTCTAACTTAGTGTAGTAAGTTTGTATGTAGAAGCCAGTTTACTAAAATCACAGCATTTTACTGTTTACCGTGATCTATGAGATGTTTATTGAGTACATCAAGAAATCTTTTGAGGTGCAGATAAACTTTCATGAGAAGTTGAAGCTTGCAATTGTTACACAGCTGTTTAATGCAAAAACAAAAGCACACCTATGTGATATTAATACACGTGAATTGCACATGAAATATTGTGGTGATCAAACAGCAAACACAGTTAAAATAGCTACTATGGCTTTGAGAAGTGACCCTTTTATGTGAGTGCACCAGTCAACAATGAGGAATAAGTGGAACATGTAGACTTTTCTTAAATGACTTGAAGTTACCGGATGCATTTGTTCTTCAAACCTAATGTGGAATTTCAGCCAAAACCTTTTATGATAGTGGGAAAGGGTAAGAACTGTCAACTGACAACTGTTACAACTGCTGTAGAAATGTTTATGAAAAAGACACCACTCATATTTGTATGCCCAAACTCATTGGTCCTATCCAAAAAGCCGGTTGCTGGCCAACAGAGGCACGCCACGGCTGCCACTAGTAATCCAATGTATGTAAAGCCGCACTCAACTCATCTATGATTAAGCCTTTTTGGCGAAACATGTGAATCTTGTTATGCTTGTAACATTTTAGATTCCTTCAAATAAACTTTTTTACATCAAGGTCCTGGCTGTTGAGTGCAGCTTTACATACATTGTCACAACTCATGTGTCTCAAAAGGTAATGTCACATAATTTCCCCGATGGGGATACATTTAGGAAAAGGAAAGCTTCACACAGGCTATGTTCTATCCCTTTTCCATGCATCCAAAACTTAAATATATTGTTGTCTGGAGTTTAATTTTATGGCTATCCATAGCTGGGTCACTGTGTCACCAGAATTGTTGAAGATTGTTTTTCCTGCTCCCTTGAAGAACACGGTATTTTATGATATTGATACAGGTGGGAAAGGACCTTGAAATAGACCATCACCATTTCAAATCAGAGTTCACATGAATCAATAGGGCACTTTGGCATTGCCAAATAATGTATTTTTTTATTTTAAAAAAGTGCTGGGAATAACATACACTGCAGTGATCTGTTCATCATGTCACTTACAGTGTGGGCATGTGACATTATTATAAACTGCAGAGATTCTAATGTTTTCACTCAGATAGACATTATCAGTCAGAAGCAGAACCAGTATATGTAATGAGCAAATATGGCTCCCCCATGTACATATAGAACAGTGTTGTTAAAATGCCTCTAGTTCAGCATAAGATTACGCATAAACATTTAGCATTCATCTTGTTTAGAAGGCATAACCTATGTTCTGAATGGATGTATTCACATCCTGGCTTTTATCTGGCTTTTATCTTGTGTGCCTGACTTTCCTGCTATAGCTGCTGATATGATTATGAATGGCCCTTAAAGTGATCCAGGCAATTCTCTCTCTCCACTGCAGCCTTTCCCACAAACACTGGACCATGGGAAGCGCACAGCTTGATGATGTATCCTGTTTAGGTGATGGTGTGAGACATTTGTTTAATTTAGCTGCAAAGGGTTTAATTTCAGGCAGAGGAGAGATGTTAACTAAGAAGATGTCTGGAATTGGCCTTATACTGATATTATTACTGTTTAAATTATTGTATTAGGCAAATATCCCTATTTGTGTATATTTCTTAACACCTTCCAGCCAGTAGGCTAGGCACTATACTAAATGAAAAGCTGCAGGTTGCCTACTGCTGACCTCCAGAGAAGATACTTGAATGTCTGTAGTACTGAAATATAACAAGTTGTGCTTAGCATTGCGTCCCTTTTATATATTTATATATACAGTAAACTGTTGCTCACTTGGCTTATCTGAGCCATCTGATTAAACGTCTTTCCATTATAGCAGACTTTCCCAATGTTATGATTTCAGCATAATTAGCTTTAGTTGCATATGTTGGTAACAAAATCTGAGTTGTTATTTTTTTTCATTATTTAAAACAGGGAATATTTGTCTTTACATGAGAGATTACACAATTTAAACTGCTGTGTAAGAGGAAGAAATAAATTATTTTTTTAACGTAATCTAAACAGTCTACGATGTCGCATTCTATATTGTAAATGTATCTTCCTGATGTAAATATTGAATAACTTGTTGTTTTTTTTCTCTGTAAGGGTATGTATTATATTCAGATATATGCATCAGATATTCAGTTGCATTGTTATCAAATTTTATATTAAATATTTGAAAAATGTAATAAAGCTTTTTTTCCAAGTAAATATTATTGTACAGACTGTAGTTCAATGTCATTCTTTAAATTTTACTTTAGGAGGTATTTAGTCAAAGCTTCTATCCTGGGACTGAGCTGGCTACAAAGACTTTAGTCTGGGCACCGAACGGCATCCATGTTGTTTAAGTGGCATTCCTGCCCATGGTGTGACTACCCTTGTGGTTGAGAGGGGGAAGTGATTGAACTGGATATGCAGCCATGGCCTGAATGTTGCAGTATACGTTTGGGCCGCCATATAAGAGACTACCAATCAATGGCTCAGCATTCTCCATCAGACTGATTGTTTGGCGGTTGCAGAGGTCAGAACCACATGCAAAGGGCCCCCTTTAGCTGACACTGGGGGAACGAAGACTAGAAGCAATAGTCTGCTAATGGAAATAAATGCACTTCAAGCAAACCCCTCAAAATGCCTTGACCTTAGCTTCAATAACCCAAAATAAGATATAACTCAATGTTTGTAAAGCTCAGTTTTTCATTAAAAAAAAAAACACCTAGGCCACCAGAGCCTGCACTCCATTTTATCCATATTCAAAGAACACAGCCTGGTGATAGTTCTGCACTGAGGGACGTGTACTTGTCTTTTAAAAATGATGATAAGATAATGATAATGTTGGTGCTGGGAATGTCTCTGGAGTGCATAGACATGAACTGTCATGTGAAATGGGCATGCATGTCCTTAATATGATAAAAAAAAAGTAGATTGTTCATCTATAATATGATGAAAACATTGTCCAATTTCTGCCATACACCTGTGGCGGGAATAAGGTAACATGGTAATAAAAACAGAATAAGGTTGCAGATGGCTAGCAGGTACTCTACAGTGCGAAATGTTACAGTTACAATGTTTGCCTGTCTATTGATGTAGCCCCCTAAAAGCAAAAGCACTTGCATGGGGAAGGGACATGCATAATTCATAGCACAATGAAAATAACTTTTTATAAAATCAGTACTTCCATAGTAGTGCATCAAAGAGGCTATAGTACCATAGATTACACACTAGCTATCTACAGTGTTACTTAGTTTTGAAATCACCTTGTTACAAGTTAATATTACCCATTTGCAAATATATACATAATAGATGCATTGTAACTGTAGGTACTGCAGCTTCAGCTCTTGTATAAATCAGCAGGAGACAGTGATGTCTGGGCACAAATAGTCTTGGCAAGGTATTAGCCCAGATTAGGCAAGTATCAATGTGATTGATGAGTTTTTGGGGGTCAACTAGTTAAAGGCCCAAACTAAAGTAATGCGCAAAGGGGGTAGGAGTTATGTTTATCCTCCCTGGCGGTCTGATTATGTCAGTATTTTCTCTTTTTTTTCTATTTTTTACTTTTGAATTTCCCGCTGGTCCTGCCCACTTGCGACATCAGCGCTCGCAGGGAAGTAACCCGGAAGACTGATGCTGGCATCGGCCGGAGGACACAGCAGGGCTTGTAGGGACAAGGTAAGTGACGCTACAGTGTAATCCCGAATGTGGCTCGGGGTTGCTGCTTTTGGTACTGAAAATTAGCCCCAAGCCACACTTGGGATTACCGCCAGGGAGGTTAAGGGTCAATTTAGTTGAAGTTAGTAGAACTTAACCATTTAGTCTGAATTTTGAGGCCCATTTAATAAATGGGGCAAAAAGTTACCATTAGCCTTGAAATTGTGTGTCATTTTTTAAAATGAGATCATCTTCTGTGAGAAATCAACTTCAGAACTGTCAGTCAACAGTCCCTTTGATGTTGCATTATTAATTAAACTGATAGTAGATGATGTCCATCAGAGTAGCACCAGAACAGTCTAAATACTGCTCCCTTGTAGTTTTTCTCTGCATGCACAATGGATTGCCTGGAAAGGTCTCTCTGCATAATACACATTAGACACAAATGGTGGGAAACGGAGTCCCTGGGCATGCACTTGTGGCACATTACCAAGGGGGTACTGTTATGGTGGGAAGATGCGCTCAGAATCAAATGTTAGCTTTTTAATCCTACACATATGGTACAGCAGGGGTCTCGGAAGATGGTTTTGAATCTATATTTAGGTCTGGAGTTTAGATTTACGTTTGACATTGGTTTAGAACTTATAAGTTTAGTTCATTTTAAGGGTTAAGCATTAGGGTGTGTAGTAAGTATAGTAAACTCCCCGTTATCCAGCATCCACGGGGTTTGGTAGATTCTGGATAAATGTAGTTTCTGGTTGCTTGAGAGTTGCTATTAAAAATAGGTCTAACTAATGGCATACCCCATTCTGTACCATATCATAACAATAAATCTGTATTGATTTCATATTAATATTGAATTGCAGTAATCAAAAGCAAATTAAGACAAATAGACACATTTAAAACAAATTAAGGCAAATAGGCACACAATCGTTTACAGGATAATACATGCCACAGATCAGCAGAACAGCGAGTACACGGGGGATTTTTTTTCTGGTTTGATGAGAGTTCTAGTTGGTTAAATACCGGATAACAGAGAGTTTACGGAATGACTTCTATGCAGGGCTCCTTTATACTGATTTCCTATTACTTGTTGTCATGGTTACAATGGTTTCAGTAGAAGGAAGGAAAGATGGATTAGCAGGGGGCTGATCTGTGCCAGCCAGAAACTGCACAGGTACCAGGAATTACATGATTGTGACATCTATGTGCCAGCATCTTATTCCAGGAAGTAGATGCTGACCCTGAATGATACCTGAACAAAGATGTCTCGCTCTGTCCTGAATAGAAAAGCAGATGAAGTTAACATTAGTAGCAGCACTGTGATCTGTGCGAGAGGTAACAAAACCTTGAAATGTTACAATTACACATTGTTAGGCATGAATGTAAGTATTTAAAAATATATATGATTTTAGGTCCTCTTTATTTAATCCTGGATGTCAGAATTGATGAATTTTTCTATTCTCCATGGATCAGGTGAATCAGCATACACATATTCAAGGGAAACTGCCACAGTCTACCTAAGAAGAACCAGATTCACTTGATATGCAACAATGATTAGAATCACTTGTACATGCTTAAAGAAGAATTCCAGTTAAAATTGTTATTAACCTTTGTAGTGGGGCTACCCCCTCACTCTAAGGGGTTAAGTGCTCGTTTTTGTCTAGGTGCTAAAAAAAGTTATACTCACCAGACCATCCGAGCCAACTCCCTGCTTCTGTGATCACTGAATCGTGTCTCCTCCCCCTGCTGCACAGATGGACTGCTCCTTAGTGTCCTCATGCCTATAAACAGTCTCTGCATAGTGTATAGAGTGTGTTGACACCAGGATCCTTAGACCGCTGCAGCAGAGGGAGAGAGAGCTCCAGATACCGGTCTAAGAACAAGCCAGCTCACATGGTCTGGTGTGTATAACTTTTTTTTTACACAAAGAAACACTTAACACACGCTACCTCAGCAAAGTTTTTTATGAAGAACTCCAGGAAAAAAAAGTGTTTTAAACTTTGCAGTAGGACTACCCCCTGCACTGCAATGTTTAATAAAACATTTTCCTGGAGTTCTTCATAAAGAACATTGCTGAGCTAGTTGTGTTCTCACATCTAAAGGTAAACATTGAAGGCAGTCTAAGTATAGATATAAAACTTGCGTTTGGGTGACGAGGATAATACAACTTCTCTCATGTTTAGGATTTTCTTTGAGTTTAATGCAGATTTATGGGTATTTATGTTGGTACATAGAGGATCAGGCTAGAGATTTTTTTGACTAGGCCCTTAAAAGGGAAGAATTGGCTTTACTTTTCTTATGGGTCACAGGAATACTTTTACTAATCATCACTTATGGTGACATGCCACAGCTGGGAGGGATCCTGACAATATTGTCAGGATCCGACCCGCTGCCTAAGTGACAGATGGCCCTTCCTCTCTAGAGCGAGAGCCAGCTATGCCCACCCCCTTCCTTGTCTGTACTTCCGGGAATAGAGATGGGGGGAGAATCCCTGTGGAGAGTGGTGACTGATAGCTGCAGTGTCCTACACCGACTCTAAGCTGTATATCCTTTAAATGGAGGGAACAGAAAGGAGCAAAGGATTGTGCCAAAGAGCTGCATCATGGTTGGAGCCTTACCCCATTCTTTGGGCTTAGAAATTTTGGCAATGCTCTATATTCATTAAATATAGTTATGTTAATGCCACCACCCCCCTACTGCTACTCTTCCATAGAGTGTGTCAGTAACCCTGTTGGTACATTTGTCCCAGAGCAAAATAATGAAGCAAAATGACCTCTTGGGGTCCCTAATGTGTTTTCCATATTTTTTTATTATTACTTGGCTGTACAAGATCACTAACAGCTTTCTGTACTTTTTAAGCTGAGTCTCAATGCCCCGGACAGCAAAGTCAAAACAACAGGTGGCACAATTATGCACGTCGACAAATAGCATATTCGTTTTCTGAATTGAGCCATCTTTGACAGGTCATAGAGTTGATGCTTAGACAAAAAGCTACCTTTACTGAACACAAACAAGGTAATCTGTGCAGCTGAGCATTCCTGTTAATAGTTACACATGCAAATGACTAAGGCAATTGGAATAATTACAGACTTGTTGAGGTAGTAAAAATTAGCTAGCACGGGTCAAAAATCTGATAAAAAGCCCCAGTAAACAGAATTTCAATGTGTTTACACTCCTCACAAAGATACTCATAATACAAATGTGTACTGTATAATTAAATCTGCTGGGCACATGGTAAGAATTTAAATTGTCAACATTATATGCTAATGGTTGAATCTCTATTACAATGTCACATTTTCAGTGCCAGTATTAATGTGCAGTCAGTGTTTCACTATAAAGCTTAATTTTCAAGGATTTATAATGGAACAACATAGGACATTAATTCTGGGGTGAACTTGGCCAGCGGCCATCCTACCTATTACACAAATATTTTGGAGGCACTTAACCTGTATATTGTGCTCGCTTTGAGAAGTGTAGTGCTGATGACACTATTTTCAAATTGTTGATCAAGGGACGATGACTTGAGCACCCTTTGAATATTGGTCTACTGTTGTCTGGAGTATGACTAAATACATGCTGTATTAGAAATAAGGACACTTCAATTGCTACCTGATTTTAAAGGTGCATGATTTGGGGGGTGTCATTTTTATCCATGGTTGGCTTTAGTCAATAACTGAAGTAGAACACTTGAAATGAAGAGAAAAGAACGGTATTGCTAAATGTACCACCCATAATTCTGCTTGTCTGCTGGAATTGATACAGAAGGCTTACCATATGACTATCTGGTAGGTTTACCTTGTCCGTGGGGGCACTGCCCTTATATGGTGGATGATTCCTGTGGATTTATATGTAATAACAGGAGTAATAGAGCATGGAAATAATCATCAGTGGATATTGGTATTAGACATGTGCAGCGGCTAAAAATTTTTCGTTTCGTTTAAGTTTCGGATTCCGTTTATTTCATTTTTTGGAATTCGGATCCTATATGTCATTGGTGGCGAACCTTGGCACTCCAGCTGTTTTGGAACTACAAGTCCCATGAGGCATTGCAAGGCTCTGACAGCCACAGACATAACTCCCAAAGGCAGATGCATGTTGGGATTTGTAGTTTTGGAACAGCTGGAGTGCCAAGGTTCGCCACCACTGCTATATGTGTTTCGTTTCGGGAATCGGATTCATATTCGGATCTGATTCGAAATTCGTGTTGGATCTTATTCGAAATTTGTGTCAGATTCGGAATTCGGACGAATTCCCAAAAATTCTACTTGAGGTGGGGTAGCAGAATTGGCACATTTGTCATTTCTGGTTGCTGTGCTCTACTCTTTACTATTAAAGGGACATTGAAATCCTTTTCTTAATTTGTTTTTATCCGTTTAAATGTTAACAGTGCACGCACAGGATTTGGACGAAATTCGTTCCAAATCCGAAATTTCGGATTCGGATACTTTCGGATGTTTTCGGATATGTTATATTTCGGAAATTCGGATGCTCCGAATGTACGAATTTCCGAAATTTCGTCTGAATTTCAATGCGCAACGAAACGAGTCACACATGTCTAATTGGCATCACCATTATCACAAACTGAGAATTTATTTTTAAACTTTTAATTGGACTGCACTACTTGCACCTTGTATGAGTTTTGCTAATTTTCCATATTCATTATTTTTTGGGAGGTTTACATTTATGCATTATTGCATCATTACACTCTGGTAAATTCATTTAATTTAGGTCTGTGTACTTTTACTATAATTTGTTTGTCCTTTTTGTGAATACTGAACAGCTGCTTAGTTTTAGTTCCTTCACTTTCTCTTACTTTTTAGTGTTTAGATTGAGCGTAGATCATATACATATATATGGTACATTTGTGAGCAACAACATAGAAAATACGCTGCTTTTAACATAATTATTCAAAAACAGAAACAACATTGGTAGCACCAACACGGTAAATGTTGCAGATGTTTTAACTCTGCGTATGGAAAATTTTAAAATTGGAGACATCGTTGCAAAATTAGTAATGTTCTTATCTCAGGTATTACCCTGTGCTGTATGGAAAAAAAGATAACATTTTAAGATTATACTGTCTTTACATCAGCTGTAGCAGAATGCATTGTATGACATTAACAACCTGTTGCCTAGCAACATCTCTATAAAAGCCTTTCAAGTATCCTTGGGTCACTTTGTTCCATTTCTTCAGTGAAGACAGCCATCTGACACATCTATTGTAGCTATTTGTGTCACTATAAGTGAAGATTTGAATAACGTCAATATTAGCCAGGTGTTTTTGGAATAACAAATTACTTCAAAGTCATAGCAAAAATAAAGTTAATGAAACATATTAAAAGAAAAGAATAACTCTTAGAATTAAGCTCCAGCTCACAAAATCTCCTTTCATTTTTAGAAAACTCAAAGTGCCGAATTCTCCATGGAATTGTTAACCTCTAACCTACATGAAGATTGGTTCAACCTAAATATGACTTGCATGTTCGCAGAAAAGCTCCTAAGCCTTGAATTGCTCAAGATCAATAATATGTGACAGTTATTGGCAATCATCACGTGTTTTTTCTCTTGGTTCATTAACAATTGGTAGTCTAATGACTGCAGACAAAACAGATATAATTGCATATTTGAAGACAAATCTGTATTTCTCCAGCAAAAGGGGATTTTTTGACAAGTATGTTGCAATGGAAACGTTGGGTTGATAAATGGGAAGAGAGCACTACCAAATGTCTGTGAGCATTTTTGAACATAGTGAAATGCTCAGGGGCAATATAAATCACAGAAAAGGTAGAGCTGCGTAAGGAGGAATAGCCCTGAAAACAGGCTGAGCAACAAGCCTACAAGCAGGTTTGGCAACCATGGGCAGATATGTGGCATGTACCAAAGTATACAGCAGTCCAGCTCCCAGGGCCACCTACAGCCAAACAAGCAAGTGAAATACCGCAAAGACAGATGGATATTAAAATGGCAGTCCTACTGCAGTTACACCATCAGAAGCTAGAGAAGGACCATCGTGCCACCAGTTATCAAAATCTTTCTTCCAGGCCAAGCTTTTCTAGTATTGACTCAGATTTTGGACAGCCATACTGCGCATATTGTGAAGGTAATCTTAGTGGCCTGCTCAACCCTGAAGGACATCAGCTTTACATGCACTTCTCAGAGCATGGGAACACCTCTCCCTAGTTTGATTGTGTGTTTGGGAAGTTGATGGCATCAATCATTGAAGTACAGTTCTAATTAACAGAGATTTTTTTTCTCACTTCCTATTCCAGTGATGCCTAACAAAAATGTACACAACTATAGAAACAGGACACCCACCTAATCCAAAAGAAAGAGTGACTGGAGTTCTACATTCTGCAGGTATACCATCTATGCTGAGAATGCTAAAGCACAATGTACACATTGATGATATGCCACTGTGGCTATATAACAAATGTGACAAACATAATATTTAACCCCGTGACTTCCTTTCTCCAGATGTATCCAGTTTTCTTTACACAATTCTCGATGTATCCATTGTGAGTAACATTTGAAAATAAACATTCAAACAAAAGCCACTTTCAGATCTCTCATCGCCAGTGTACAATAATTCTCCTCCTGTTAATAAATCCATAAGTACAAATCAAAGTCTTTTTTAACTCGTTATTGAACAATGTGGAAAGCTCATGAATTCCACCAAACTTCTCTTTTTTAAATAAAAGAATTCTGACCGCCCCCCCTCCTTGTTTTTGGCACATCTTCTATTATAATAAACCTCAACATTCATTTCACATAGATAGACTGGCCTGTGAAATGTTTCTTCATTGGATATTCCACTCCTGTCTTTGGATGTCTAAAATTCCTAACCTTGACCATTGAAGCATAAACACGGCAATAAGCATGTTGGTTCTGCCCCTAAAAAAAAGTCTGTATGTGAAACAGTCTAACTAAACCAGCCAATCTCTCATTGTGTGCAGTTGTCACTGACCTTTGAAGATAAACACAAGTCTGTCTTTAGGATCGATGTTCCTGCTGCTTGGTTAATCTCAGCTCTAGTTTTAGGATACTTGCAGGCTAAAACAGGTTTTCCTAGGATCAACATTAGCTTTACAAGCTCTGTCATTTAAAAAAAAAAACTTAATCTACACAATATAATTCTAGCAGAGCTTCAGTTCCAATCCAAGGTACTAGTAATTCCCAAATAATTATAGCAACAGCGAGGGGATGGCTGACTGACTGTGTGTGTGTGTGTGTGTGTGTGCGTGTGTGTGTGTGTGTGTGTGCGTGCATGCATGCATGCACTGTGCAGCTACAGCTATCTATATCTTACAAGGTGGATTCATTAAATTGAGTGCTCACTGCTTCATACACTGTGTTAAGAGGGCAAATAAAGGGTCAGATTTGGGTCCACCTAAAACTATTTTAGTTTTTGTTTTGGGTAGACACTGGGGGAGGCAGTTATTTGCTGTAAAGTATTTGTACCCTGTTGTGCTTCAGAACTATGCACAATCTGTGACCATTGCTTCACTTTACTCAGCATCATTGTTGTTAAATAAACCTGCCAGATTTGTATACAGAATTGCTGGTTAATACATGAAGGGCTTATATAAATAGATGAATTTATGATTTTGTCATGTCATGAAGCACACATAAAATGCAGGTCACCAGATGCCCATTTACTTTAACCTCTTGCCGTCCGCCCGTAGTAGAAAAACGGACGGACGGCACTGCTGCATCTGCGGGTTGCCGTCTCCAGACGGCAATTTTTTTCTACAGCCTTTCACTGAGCTTTGCCGTGTAACACATGCATTTGAGCAGAGCTGCATTTAAATGCAAAAAGCAGTGATTGACAACAATACCCTTGACCCCTATAAGTGGTTAGCAAGGAAAATGTCCAGCATTATTGTCACATGTCGAGTGATTTAATAATCATTTTTATAGGCTCTGTAATTGTGAGCGCCACATCTACACTACATCCTATAGGCTTGCCTACATGACCACTGTAAATGCAATAAAGAGCCAGTAAACTTACCTTTGTACATGGGATTGCAGGCGGTACACAATACATTTTAAAAGCATACATAAATAACAACACAGAACACCATTTGGCTTAAAATTTGGCCACGGCACTTCTATTGGTTTAAAATAAATCAGCTTTATTTAATCAACCAAACCATCAGTAAATAATCAATCAAAGAAATTGCTTAGCTACTACGACTCAAGTAATAACTGTACACCGAATTAAGTCCCCCCTCATACTGAGGGTGACAAACCACATAAAAGTCAGCGACATATATAATGAAATGTCAAAATGGGGGGGAGCTCTTTGTGTTGTGGGTCCAGCCTAGTACCTTTGATCCTTAGAAGCCGTGCTTTTATAGGGAGAAGATGATCATTCCGGAAGGTTCTGGAAATATCTGCTGTTTTTCCTCATAAACAGTTCAATTGTACTTAAAGGGGCCACGGTCTTAAAGGGGCAGCCTGTAACATAAAGAGAGAGTAGGGGGGGCACCGCAATCCCATATGAGTGGGCACACATAAATTGTCACCCACTTGTTCATGTGATTACAGGCGGTACACAACACATTTTAAAAGCATACATAAATAAAAACACTGAACACCATTTGGCTTAAAATTAGGTTGCGGCACTTTTATTGGTTTAAAATAAATCAGCTTTATTTAATCAACCAAACCATCAGTAAATAATTATTAAACTGAAGGAAATGCTTAGCCACTATGACGCAAGCAATAACAGTAATAACTTACATTGAATTAAGTCCCCAACCTCCAGTATTGCTAGCAAGCAACACTGGCTCCACACATAGCCGCGGTCTTTTCAATACATGTCTGCAAATCAACGTTAAATATGTCCAACCCAAGGTCTGATAAATGGACACCATCCTGATGATACAGCCCATCCAAACCACCTTCCACCTCGCAGTGCCTGAAGGTAAACTCTCCCAGAAGAAGCATACATTTTTTTAAAGCCTTATAAAGTTGTTTTCTAATCTTTTTCAAATGGCCTAGATAAAGGGGCATAGAACCAGGCCAATTGGGGAACTATTTCGAAAAAAAAAACAAGAGTGTGTGGAAACACGCTTTTTATGCGATGCAAATCAGATTTAATCCTGAAAAGCAAATCCAGCGTTCTAACTTTACCAACGTCATTACTCCCTAAATAGAAAATAATGATATCAGGGGTTGGCCATAGTTGAAATAAGGATGATAAAATGACGAATACATTAAACCAGCCTAAACCTTTAACACCTTTCCATAAAACTTTTAAATTACCAGAGTTCATACCCAAATTTTCTGAATAAGAACGATCCATATAATTGTATTTTTACCTGAAAATCAAACAGACAGGTTAGGAAGAACATACAATTTATATCTTTTTGAGTCCCACCTCCCAATTTGTTTAATTATGGCTTCGTCTAACTCTAACTTAGCGGCCTCAGTTGCAGCCCCGATTCTGACATTTTTTCAACACCGAATCAATCTGAAACTTTGTCCGAATCAATCTGAAACGGAGAAGAATCCATATGTATTAAAAAATTACCTAGATTGTGACCCGTGCACTATAGATAACCTTTTGTGGATGCTTCACAGAGACAGAGCTACCCTTCTTACCAATCCCATCTCTCGACACTCTCTCAAGTGGCTATCTCTCACCTCATCTTCCCATGCTCTAATTTTTCCATCAGCCTGCTTTCCCCCCAGCTTTTGACTCTCCTGCCATATTTCATAAATGGTGAGAGAAAGGTATCACTCGCTGTCACTCTCTCTATAATAGTAATCATATACTGCCTTTTCCGGAACTACAATTAAAACACACTCTTCCCTCCTCAGAGATCTTCTGCTACCTACAAATTAAAAGCTTTATACACTCTAGTAGTAAACTTTCTATGAACCTATTGACCATATCCCAGTTTGAAAAAATATGTAAACAAGATCCTCACTCCCCTAGTCTTATTTCGCTACTTTACACACATTCCTTACAACACGCTCATCCATCACACCACCCTTATATGGGCCACTGGCAGAAAGACCTAGAGCTTGTGCTTTCTGAAGAATCCTGGTCCCAGATATGGGCCTCCACTAACTCAAGCTCCACGGGTGCTTGAGTACTGGAAACAAACTACAAAGCACTCCTTTGTTGGTACACAGTACCTATTCAGGTCAAGCATTTTGTGCTAGACTGTGATGGTAAATGCTTTCGTGGTTGCTCTAAACGTGGTACCTATTTCCTACAAACTTACTGGACCAAATTTTTTTTAATTATATCTACTCTTATGAGTGTGTCTGTACCCCCTACCCCTCAAACAGCACTACTCATTGTTAGGCCTATAGGTATCCCAGCTCTTAAATAAAAATGAAAGTTACATGTCCTTTCTGCTGCCAAATATACAATAGCTAGCTCCTGGATCAGTAATATGGTTTATGTTAACGTTACTAAAAATAGAATCCACTTGATTTTTTCCAATAACCCTGGGTGAAACACTTCCTCTCACAGTCCTTTGACACTCGTTTACTTGTCCTTTAACTAGTCGAACCCTCAATCTTGATATCGATATAGTCGTGCAACAAACTGAGCATCACTTCTCTTTACTCTCTCTCTCTCTTCTCCCCCTCCTTCCTCTTGCTTTCCTTCCTGAACCTAATTGTAATTTTGTTGATCTACTGCTGGAATTTGTCCCTACCTCCTTCCAACTTATACAAGATAATTGTTTGTTGTGTGTTATACTTAATGTACACCCATTTTACTACTATTGTACACCTTTTATATCAACATATGCTTGTGGCGTTCATAATTTGTACTTTAGATGCAATGCCTTTGTTTGTATCATTGTTTATGTACATATACAGTGTCCGCGTATGTAAACTGCTAATTCTAAAATTAAAAAAAACTATTACCGGGGCCATTAGGTCTAATTGTTAAGTAATTACTAACAGCAGAAACACGACAAACAGATAACTCCAAACTAGCGCACAATTTTACCCATTGTCCTAGACCCAATTGATCAGACTTAGATTTCTTAATATGAATATAAAGAAAAGAATCAGACAGAAAAACATCATTCAACATGATGCCTGACTCACCTTGTTTGTTAATTGGCAACAACTCTGAAATCCAAAGAGCAGCGAAGAACATCAAGATGAAAGCAGTCTTAAACAGGATAGATTAGTAACAGGAAAAACAAACTTCAGATGTACAAGAACACAATTGCTTTAACAGGTCTACAGAAATTATCCATCTTTCATCCATAGTAAATCTAGCCTTCCTGTAACCTTTCAGAGCTTGTTGAACATAAAAATAACTGTTAAAAGAAAGAAACTTATATGACTTAATAAAAAAGGAAATGCCAGCTAATGTTTTAACAAAAGTTACTGTAAGAAAAACCGTCCTGCATTAACAGGCCAAAAAACTGCAAAACAGTCTGCTAAAACGAAAAAAGGAATAGATTACATTTTTTGACAAAATAAACCCATGTATTCCATGCTAATGAATATACATTCCAGGATTTTGGAACAAAAAAAAAGCTTTATAGAATTCAGTAAAATGCTTAAATCAGGTCCCACAGATGAGCCGGGCATTGAAATCCCTCTAAAGCCGCTTCCGGCAAGAGCTCCAAATAAATTTGTGTTTACCAGGAAGATATTTTGCCATTAACCAAATATTTAATTTCAGACATAAGAAACAAGATGCCAAAGTAACTTAATTACCAAAGGGGACTTTGAAGAGAGACAATTTATGGCAAAAAGAACTCCTTTATTCATCAGAATGTAACAATATTCTTCTAATTGCAAAAGCACTACCCCATAACTCAATAGCCACAAAAACCGGAAATAATGCAATCAATACACTGTTCTTAGTAGCTCCTTTAAGGATCCAAGAGGAAGGCCAAGAACCATAACACCAGTGGGACTCAAAAATAGCTGCACAACCTACTGAACCAGCTGCGTCAGTAAATAACCGGATGTCTTCGGCAAAAACAAGTTCACTCTGCCAGAACGATCTGCCATTGAATGAAGATAGGAAATTGAACCACACCAACAAACCATCTTTTAAATCCGTAGTCAGTCCAATATGAGAAAAGGGGGATTTTAAACCTGACATGGCCAATGACAGACGCCTGGAAAAAATGCGACCAACCAGCATAACCCTAGAAGCAAAGGCTAAAAGGCCCAATAAGGATTGCAACTCCTTCAATAACACCTTTTTTGCCATAAAAACAAAGAAATTATGCATTGGGGATTCAAAATCTTCTCCATTGGTAAACGAAACTCTGCTAAGGCAGTGTCAATCTAAATACCCAAAAATGTTATAGACGTAGTTGGTACAGCAAATTTATCTTCTGCTAATGGAACCCCTAGATCAGTGGTGGCGAACCTATGGCACGCGTGCCAGAGTGGGCACGCGGGGCCGTTTCTGCTGGCACGCGAGCCCAGGTCCGCCGTACCACTTCAAAGCTCACTGATGGGCACGCAGGCGCAGAAAAGAGCTTCAGAGACGATGTCATCTTCTGCCACGCAAGCGCACTGAGGACGAGACAAGGAGCCGCGCAGGCGCAGTGACATCAACAACTGACAAGGTATGTGAAGCGCCCGTTTTAGCCGACCGGAAGCCGCCGAATCCGACTCAGTCTACCTCCTGCAGACACAGCAGTGACAGGAATGGACCTTCGGCTCTCCCCTCTCTCTTTCCGTCTCCAGCCACCCGCTTGTGTGGACGGGTTCCCACTGCCGAACACCCACTCAGCCAAGATTGCCCCCCCAAGTGTGTACTGGCAGCTGTCCCTCCTCCAGCTCTGTGGCACACACTTTACTGCGGTTCATTGTAAAAACTTTGTACAATGAACTGCAGTAAAGTCTGTGACACACACGGAGGGACAGCTGTATGTTCCGGCGTGTATGCTGTGCGGGGATCCGAATACAACAGGCGGCTGCCTGTCATTGACAGTGACCACTGTTAAGGTGCCCATACACTGCTCGATTCTCGTACGAGAATCGGGCGAAATCCTGCGATCGTACGAGAATCGAGCAGTGTGGACGAAGACGTGCAACCGTTTCTACTGTACGGTCGCACGTCTTTTGTCGAACCAACATGCTCGAAAACCCGCCGAGAATCG
>NW_017306511.1:1383491-1386952 GCF_000935625.1 Nanorana parkeri
GGGCCTGTGCAGGATCTGTGGTGGGCTCTGCCCACCATAGACCCCGCAGAGCTCACCACAAATCCTGCTAAGCCCCCCTGAGACCACAGCTTTCCTGCTATGCTAATAGCGGAACATGTCAAAAGCTGGATACAGTGTTTGCACTGTATCCAGCGACTGACAGGTCACGCAAAAAGTATTAAACAGGAAGGGGTGGGGTAAATTTAGTGGGGGTGGGGGCGCCTGTGTTTTGCCTTGCCCAGGGCAGACCCAAACCAGAATACACCACTGCGTTCAGGGACCACCAATTGAAATTGATCCAACTGACCCGGATCGCCTTGGTATGCGATCCGGCCAGTCACAATTAGGCAGCGGCAGCCAATAAACAGGTAGGTTTAACGGTTGCTTCCTCCTCGCTAGGACCCCAGGAGGCCCCCGCAAGCGGCCGTCTAATCTGCCTGTTTAGAGGTCACCGCCGCTGCCTGATGTGACCGGCCCGACTACAGAGGCGATCCGGGACGTTCGGGTCCCCCGTGAGAGCCGTACAAGGCCGTTAGGCAGTGATGTTGAACGTTTCTTAAACCCGAGCACCCAAACTGCAATACCAAACTTATTTTCAGCGCTGGCACTTTGAGATAAATAAATTGATTTTGCGTCGCAGTTTGGGCACTCGGGTTCAAAAAGGTTCGCCATCACTGCCCTAGATATTCACAAATAAAGCAAAACAACTGCTACATATAAAAGCAAATAGGAAAATCAGTAGGACCAATGAACAAAAAATCATCAAAGTAGTGAACAACACTATCTAAACCGGATTCAAAAACAACAACCCATTCAAGAAATGAAGAAAAAGATTCGAAGTAGAAACAAGAAACGAGAAAACGAAAACGAGAGAACAGCCCATAGGTAAACATCGGTCAAAATAAAAGCAATCGTCAAAATAAAAACCCTATGAGGTAAAGGCTTCTGGCGCAATGGGAAGCAATCAAAAAGCTGACTTGATATCAGCTTTAGCTAGCAGAGCCCGACTACCAAAGTGTCTAATTTTAGAAATTGGTACATTAAAAGAAGCAAAAGAAACCACCGTGAGTGAGCTATCGATTGAATCATTAAGAGATTCCCCCATAGGATAAGACAAGTGGTGTATCAGTCTGAAAGAATGAGGTTCTTTTTTGGGAACTAAACCTAAAGGGAGATCCTAAAATTCACAAAAGGAGTGCAAAAAGGACCGTCAACTCTACCTTCCACTATTTCTTTATCAATTGTTTCTCTAACTATGTTATGGAAATAAGTTACAGATTTTAAATTCTTAACTATAGAACAACATGTGCCACTGAAAACAGGTATTTTAAAAAGAAAAGAAAAAACGTCAATTAGAAGCTGGGCCTTCTCCTTGTCTGGGTACAACGTTAACCAATTGAGCATGTTTTCCAACCTCACTGGAGTGCAGGCTTTTGGAAAAATATATTTTGCTGTATTAGCAGAAGCGTTAGATTTTTTTAAAAACATCTGCTCACTGGATGAGAACCCACACAAAACGAGCACTCATTCTTTAATTTACAAGCAGATGCCCACCTGCACTGATTCTCATTAAAGGCGAAACAAACGCCCTTTGCGAAGTGTAGGGGTGAAAGATGAAAGAGGCGGCTGCTCAGGAAATGTTGGTTTTTGGAGGCAAGAAAAGGTTAAGCCAAAGGCCAACATCTTTCATCCCCCATTTCAGATTAGGATGTACCGACATCTTTTGACGAATTGATTTATCATAATAGAACCATCGTAAACCACCGAAATTCTTATATTTGATTCCTTGTGTGTGTCTCGTTTCAGTGATTATCTCTTAAATATGAGATATTCTAAATACTGTGTGGCGTGGTGTAATGGGCTCACCCAAATAGAATAAGTGTAACCACTATGTGTGTTTAAAACACATCACACTAGGGGGTGTGAATTTATGAATAAAGTGTGCAAAATAATTGGTTGTTATTGCATAAACAGAATACAAGTTAAACTCCAAAAATAGTTGGATAGAAAGGTGATATCCTTATCAAAATATAATGTGAATTTGTGTGCTATGGTAGCTATTCTAGTTACTTTCCCGTGAGTAAACTGCAACATATATTCAATTCATATCCAACTATTTTTGGAGTTTAACTTGTATTCTGTTTATGCAATAACAACCAATTATTTTGCACACTTTATTCATAAATTCACACCCCCTAGTGTGATGTGTTTTAAACACACATAGTGGTTACACTTATTCTATTTGGGTGAGCCCATTACACCACGCCACACAGTATTTAGAATATCTCATATTTAAGAGATAATCATTGAAAAGAGACACACACAAGGAATCAATTATTAACAAAGATTTAAGTTTATTACTCACAGAGTTCATTGTCACAAAATATTATAATCACCACAATTTTTGCCATTTATTATTAATTTATTATATTTTTTATTATTTACAACATAATAATCACCACGGGTGTTACACTTGGATCAACATATTAATTTACAGTTAATGATATATATGAGGGCATTCAAAACGAAATAGATGAATCAAACCAAGCGCAACATACTAGTCCTTCTTCTCAGCATTTAAACATACATTGTTGCAGCTGGTGTCTAGTATTTTCTCCTAGCGCAACCAATTTGTTTGAAATTCTTATATGCTTCTAAAATAATCTCACAGGCAGCGCTGGAGAAGCCGTCGCTGACATTAATCCACGCGGTCTGACGATGTTGGGATCGCTGTCAATGATGACAGGTCGGCCAGAGCGATGTCCGCTCTGAGGGAGACGCTGCTTGCTGGTCATCTTGGCAATGGCTGCTGTCTCTGGGCTGAAGTATAGCCTCGGATCCGCCCAACAGCTCTCCTCACTGGGGAGGGTGAGAAGGCCCATCTGCTCTTACAAGCGCTTGCCTGACCTAGCTCCAGTTCATACAACTGCTGGCTCCACCTCCTGCATCCCTCTGACATCTTCCGGGTGTCGCTCCGTCACCCGCTGCCTCACTTCCCCCGGCTGAGAAGAAGGTACCGAGCGCTCTGGTGGCTGGTTGCAATGATGAAAGGGCGCATGCCCCTGTTCTTCTTCCTCCCTTTGGTTGCTCCTGGAACTAATCTTGCGCTTGGCTTGCTCGAAGGTCTTCGGCAGAAGACAGACAGCGGTGCAGCCATTCCTCTCCTCTGGCAGCTTCAGCCCCATCCAGGACCTGATGGACCAAGTATTCATGGCTGGACCCAAAACACAGCAAACTCAAATATGTATTATAGCTCAATGAGCTCTTTGTGTTTTGGGTCCAGCCGAGTGACCTTTGATCCATAGAAGCTGTCCTTTTATAGGGAGAAGATGAGCCTTCCAGAAGGTTCCGGAAATGTCCTGCTGTTTTCCCGCCTAAACAGGTAAGTAATAATTAAAGGGGCCCCACTCTTAAAGGGCAACCTGTAACATAAAGAGACAGAGAGTGGAGAAGGAAGGGGG
>NW_017306511.1:1387115-1486534 GCF_000935625.1 Nanorana parkeri
GACCCGTACAGTTTTTGCTATTCAGTAGACATATGCACTGCCAAAAAATTTGTTTAGTTTAGTTTCGTTTTAAATTCGGATTTGTGTTATTTCGTTTTTCGGGATTCGGGTGTGAAAATCAATTCGGATTCGGACGAAATTCGTTAGCGGTAGTTTGTTCAAAAGTTCGTTTTGTTTTCGTTTATTATTCGTTTCGTTCATTCGTTCGTTCATTTGCAGCAAAGTGACATTTTGTGAATAAGAAACGAAAACGAAACGAACGTTCGAACGAACTGCCGCTACCGAATTTCGGAAACGGAAATTCGGATTCGTTTGCATTCGTTATATCTGTAATTCGGAATTCGGATACATCCGAATGCCCGAATTGCCGAAAATTCGTCCGAATTTCGATTCGGAACGAAACGAATCGCACATGTCTACTATTCAGCACTGTGCTACTTCAACTGACAATTACTTGCTCATACAACACTGTACCTATTGAAAGTTATATATTTTTTTTTACACAAATAGAAATAGAAAAAAATTATATTTTCTATTTTCTGTTATAAATTACAGTATATCAAATAGAATCACATTTCTTCATAAGGTACCAAATAAACATGATCCAACGCATTTCTCAGTGTTGACCACCGCTTCTTCAAGACTGATGGTATATAAATATATTTTTCGTTAAAGTTTTATTTTATAAACTGATACTGATAAAAATGTTTGATGTTTCTATAAAATCTTTGTTGTACACATTATCATTTAATATAGAGTAAACCAATGACCCTGAAATCACAGAACACAGAGCATAACTAATAGCTTTCAGACTCTTGTAGAAATGAATTGATTTCAGACTCTAACTGAAGCTCTATAAGCCTCCAATAACCAGACCCAGGGAGTGGGGATTAGTCACTTCTCTGGCAGGGGTTCTAACTAGAGGTGCACAAATGAAATGAAATGTTGAAACCGAAACCAAAAAAAAAAATGTCAGGTCGAAACCAAAAATATTTTTTGTCTAACCTTTTTACATTTTTAAAAGTATTTATTTTTTATTTATTGTTTTCTAAACGTTTAATGTTTATATTATATTTGTATTTATCTTTTATTTATTTCTTTTGATTAAATGTTTGTATTTTTTTAACTTTACTGCTGGGAGCTTTGGTGAAATATCAACGCTCTAAACAGGCCCCTGATATTTCCCTTTTAAAATAGAAAAAGAGATTGAGGACACAGAGTCCTTAATCTCTTTTTCTGCATCACCTGTTATGAATGAACAGGAAGCCTCTATACTGAGTTTTCCTGTTTATTCATAAATTGTGGATATAGTATGTTTACTATGTACACAATCATGAATGAATAGGAAGTGATGTAAATCACTTCCTATTCATTTATAACTGGTACATAGTAACTCATACTATGTGCAAATTATGTACAAACATTCAGCGATCACTGAATGTTTGTATACCACTCTGCATCCTGGATCGGCTGTCACAGGAGGGTGAACCAGTGGCTCGGCCCACTGTGACAGCTCATAGCTGTCTCCGTCTCCACACCGCTCTCCATCCTGACCAGTGACAGGAGGCTGAATGGGGCGGTGCGGGAGGAGAGCTCAGCCTCTTGTGATAATGAAGACATCGCTCTCCTCCCCACAGTGCTCTCCATCCTGATCGGTCACACCAACAACATAAAAAAGTTATTGGTATTTTAGAATTTTGCATGCAGTACTTTTTTTTCTTTCTTTTCTCTGCACCGCAATGCACAGAAAGGCATTACCAAGCGTTGCGCTGCTCTGCAGTGCTTGACTGCCAGGAGGTGTGTTGAGGGGCCATTCAATTGAATGGCAATGCAACATCTAGGGCACGTTATTGCATGCTAGGTGCACTGCAATAGTGTGCGCTAAACACAAGATACACACAGTGAGTGGGATAACTTGCAATCTCTTTGTCTAGCAGAAGTGGGATTGGATGGCCCAACTTTTACTGCGCAATTAAATGTAGCTGATACATGGAATGCTCAGTTTCTGAAAGGTTGAGTTTTAAGAAGTGTTGTGACATCCAGATGGATATGTCACTTAGTAGATTAGTGACACGCAAGGACACTGAGTGTGTGAGTTGTGGAGTAGAAAGATAGATTTGAGTGTCATCGGCATAGAGATAGTATTGGAAGCCATGTGAGGTTATTAACTGACCAAGGGAGGAAGTGTAGATGAAGAAGAGAAGGGGTCCAAGGACAGAGCCTTGGGGGACCCCTACAGGAAGAGGAGGGGAGGAGTTAGACTTGTAGGTGACACTAAAGGAGAGCTTAGATAGGTAGGAGGAGAACCATGAGAGAGCAGAGTCTTGTAGGCCAAGCGAGTGGAGTTTTTTGAGTAGGAGCAGGTGGTCAACAGTGTCAAAAGCAGCAGAAAGGTCTAATAGCAAGAGTAAGGAGTAGTGGCCATTGGTTTTAGCTGTTAGTAAGTAATTAGTGAGTTTCAGAAGGGAGGTATCAGCGGAGTGAAGAGGGCGAAAGCCAGACTCTAAGGGGTCGAGAAGGCTGTTATCAGTGAGGTAGCAGTTTAGGCGGCTGTAGATAAGGCATTCTAGGAGTTTGGAGATGGATGGGAGTAAGGAGATTGGTCTGAGAATGGTCTGCAGTGACTGCAGTTGGGATGGAGGCCAGCAAAAATAGAGGGCGTTGTAATCCTATGTAAGTGGGCACAAATAAATTGTCACCCACTTGTCCAGAAGCTGAGATTGATTGTATTTTATATGCCCTATGTTATCAGCCAGGCTTGCTTGCAGTAACTGGTATTGTTTTGGATCAACAGAAATTAACCACTTCAGCACAACAGGTTTACCCCTCCCCCCTTCCTGACCAGTCCAGTGTTTGCTATTCAGTAGACATATGCACTGCCAAAAAATTTGTTTAGTTTAGTTTCGTTTTAAATTCGGATTTGTGTTATTTCGTTTTTCGGGATTCGGGTGTGAAAATCAATTCGGATTCGGACGAAATTCGTTAGCGGTAGTTTGTTCAAAAGTTCGTTTTGTTTTCGTTTATTATTCGTTTCGTTCATTCGTTCGTTCATTTGCAGCAAAGTGACATTTTGTGAATAAGAAACGAAAACGAAACGAACGTTCGAACGAACTGCCGCTACCGAATTTCGGAAACGGAAATTCGGAT
Organism: Nanorana parkeri; assembly: GCF_000935625.1. Taxonomy (NCBI): domain Eukaryota; kingdom Metazoa; phylum Chordata; class Amphibia; order Anura; family Dicroglossidae; genus Nanorana; species Nanorana parkeri. The sequence continues at coordinate 1,390,263 of NW_017306511.1, forward strand.
TCGTTTGCATTCGTTATATCTGTAATTCGGAATTCGGATACATCCGAATGCCCGAATTGCCGAAAATTCGTCCGAATTTCGATTCGGAACGAAACGAATCGCACATGTCTACTATTCAGCACTGTGCTACTTCAACTGACAATTACTTGCTCATACAACACTGTACCTATTGAAAGTTATATATTTTTTTTTACACAAATAGAAATAGAAAAAAATTATATTTTCTATTTTCTGTTATAAATTACAGTATATCAAATAGAATCACATTTCTTCATAAGGTACCAAATAAACATGATCCAACGCATTTCTCAGTGTTGACCACCGCTTCTTCAAGACTGATGGTATATAAATATATTTTTCGTTAAAGTTTTATTTTATAAACTGATACTGATAAAAATGTTTGATGTTTCTATAAAATCTTTGTTGTACACATTATCATTTAATATAGAGTAAACCAATGACCCTGAAATCACAGAACACAGAGCATAACTAATAGCTTTCAGACTCTTGTAGAAATGAATTGATTTCAGACTCTAACTGAAGCTCTATAAGCCTCCAATAACCAGACCCAGGGAGTGGGGATTAGTCACTTCTCTGGCAGGGGTTCTAACTAGAGGTGCACAAATGAAATGAAATGTTGAAACCGAAACCAAAAAAAAAAATGTCAGGTCGAAACCAAAAATATTTTTTGTCTAACCTTTTTACATTTTTAAAAGTATTTATTTTTTATTTATTGTTTTCTAAACGTTTAATGTTTATATTATATTTGTATTTATCTTTTATTTATTTCTTTTGATTAAATGTTTGTATTTTTTTAACTTTACTGCTGGGAGCTTTGGTGAAATATCAACGCTCTAAACAGGCCCCTGATATTTCCCTTTTAAAATAGAAAAAGAGATTGAGGACACAGAGTCCTTAATCTCTTTTTCTGCATCACCTGTTATGAATGAACAGGAAGCCTCTATACTGAGTTTTCCTGTTTATTCATAAATTGTGGATATAGTATGTTTACTATGTACACAATCATGAATGAATAGGAAGTGATGTAAATCACTTCCTATTCATTTATAACTGGTACATAGTAACTCATACTATGTGCAAATTATGTACAAACATTCAGCGATCACTGAATGTTTGTATACCACTCTGCATCCTGGATCGGCTGTCACAGGAGGGTGAACCAGTGGCTCGGCCCACTGTGACAGCTCATAGCTGTCTCCGTCTCCACACCGCTCTCCATCCTGACCAGTGACAGGAGGCTGAATGGGGCGGTGCGGGAGGAGAGCTCAGCCTCTTGTGATAATGAAGACATCGCTCTCCTCCCCACAGTGCTCTCCATCCTGATCGGTCACACCAACAACATAAAAAAGTTATTGGTATTTTAGAATTTTGCATGCAGTACTTTTTTTTCTTTCTTTTCTCTGCACCGCAATGCACAGAAAGGCATTACCAAGCGTTGCGCTGCTCTGCAGTGCTTGACTGCCAGGAGGTGTGTTGAGGGGCCATTCAATTGAATGGCAATGCAACATCTAGGGCACGTTATTGCATGCTAGGTGCACTGCAATAGTGTGCGCTAAACACAAGATACACACAGTGAGTGGGATAACTTGCAATCTCTTTGTCTAGCAGAAGTGGGATTGGATGGCCCAACTTTTACTGCGCAATTAAATGTAGCTGATACATGGAATGCTCAGTTTCTGAAAGGTTGAGTTTTAAGAAGTGTTGTGACATCCAGATGGATATGTCACTTAGTAGATTAGTGACACGCAAGGACACTGAGTGTGTGAGTTGTGGAGTAGAAAGATAGATTTGAGTGTCATCGGCATAGAGATAGTATTGGAAGCCATGTGAGGTTATTAACTGACCAAGGGAGGAAGTGTAGATGAAGAAGAGAAGGGGTCCAAGGACAGAGCCTTGGGGGACCCCTACAGGAAGAGGAGGGGAGGAGTTAGACTTGTAGGTGACACTAAAGGAGAGCTTAGATAGGTAGGAGGAGAACCATGAGAGAGCAGAGTCTTGTAGGCCAAGCGAGTGGAGTTTTTTGAGTAGGAGCAGGTGGTCAACAGTGTCAAAAGCAGCAGAAAGGTCTAATAGCAAGAGTAAGGAGTAGTGGCCATTGGTTTTAGCTGTTAGTAAGTAATTAGTGAGTTTCAGAAGGGAGGTATCAGCGGAGTGAAGAGGGCGAAAGCCAGACTCTAAGGGGTCGAGAAGGCTGTTATCAGTGAGGTAGCAGTTTAGGCGGCTGTAGATAAGGCATTCTAGGAGTTTGGAGATGGATGGGAGTAAGGAGATTGGTCTGAGAATGGTCTGCAGTGACTGCAGTTGGGATGGAGGCCAGCAAAAATAGTGTCAGTCTGCAGTGGTGAGAAGAGAAAGTTGAAAGGGGGTGGGGGGGTTATTCAAAGTGCAGATCAGAGGGCAATCAGCTTGAGCCAAATTTATGGTTGGAAAGGCATGAAGCAAGCATGTAAATACATAAAGCTATCACTTAAAACAGGGGGTGCCCACAAGGTCGATCGCGATCTACCAGTCGATCGCGTAGCGATCACTGGACGTGCACTGGAATGTAAGCCGGCCGACTGCCTGCGTTAGGGTGCGGGAGGGGGTGTGGAGCTGTATTGAAGTCAATGGCATCGCCCACATTGCGATCGCCCGCACCCGGAACGCAGGCACATTAGTGCCTGCATTCCGGTCCAGTGCGATCTGCAAAAATAGTGCTCGCAGCATTTTTGCAGATCGCACTGGACTGGAACACAGGCACTAATGCAGGCGATCGCACTGTGGGTGAGGGGCCTGCCTGCGGAGCCTGGCTGCGGTGCCATTGACTTCAATGCACCGTCACGCCCCCTCCCGCCCCTGAATGAAGGTGTTTTTTCGTTGGTAGATCTCAATGAGCTCGTCATTTGAAAAGTAGATCTCCAGACGAAAAAAATAGTGGGCGCCCCTGACTTAAAACATCACACATTAATACAAAATAAAAATAATCTGTTAGATCCGTCTACTATCTATCTATCTATCAATCAATCTATCTATCTTTGTTTTTTGTTTGTTTATAAACTTAACTTCTATGTAAACTGGCTCATTCTATATTTAGAGAGTTTAAAGTTAAAGGATAAATTGCTAGAAGGAATATGTTACGACAAAATACTCTTCACATCTCACACCACCAGATAACTGAAATTCAGTGCACGGTTTCAGATACATCTAAACGTGTTAAAGATCTTGAACATGTCATTTAATCAATAATACAGACATCATGTTGTGCAGCTGGAAGACAAAGCAATGTAGGCAAACGTAAGACCTTTCCACTAATGGCTGCAAATAGTGAGTGGACCTTTTATGGGAATGGAAAGAGAAGGAAGGAAAATGATTCCTAAATGATTTGCTTAGCTGCAATTAAGAATAATGAGCTATAATGAACCATAATATCGTAACTCCATTGGTGATTTAGAGAAAGCAGACAATATTTCATTATACAATGTTCTCTTAGCAGGACAGTAATGACACAGGAAGTAGGGAATACCATCCAATAATCCCCTGCACCCATTGTCAGTAAATGAAAATGGAATTTCCGTTGGTTATCAGAGGTCAACATGAAGGACGGTAGCAGTGAACTGTAAATGGGTCCAAAAGTGTCTCACCTGTTTACAAAGGGGTCAATCAATTTGCCCTGCAGGTCAGGCCAATTCTGTGTGAATCCTAATTTAGACAAAGCATTTACCCATATGTAACAACGAGTCATGATGGATAATTTAAAAGACTTTTAGATCTGTAAATAAGTACTATATAAATAAATTAGTAAAGTGTTTTTTACAGTCCTTTTCGTTACTATCCATACAAATCAAAATAAAATTATAAAGGGTGTATCAAGAGGAGGGGGGAGATAATGCTTTTTCACCCACATATACAACCTATAATACATAGTACATATTAGAAGTATTACAGTTATTCCTCATTTTTGGTGATAAACCAGTTCGATTGACTACATTGCTGTGGATTACCAATTCTCTCTTCTGGAAGAAGCAATTCACTTGCACACTGCTAAAAGGTTCTTACCAGTTCAAAGCTTGAACAGATCATATACAACAACCTTAGCACTTGCTCACCTTTCGGAAGTGTGGGCTCCTGTGCCTTTCGTAAATGAAGGTGAGTGGGCCAATAGGTGAGCATATCATATATAGATGGCATAGCATTTGAACTTTGGGGTACTCTGCATCATAGCGATGTAGAGTAGCTACAAAATAGGTACACTTGCCTATTGGCTCATTTACACATTGACTGCAAGCAGCCAAAGATGAGCAGAGACCTACACTTCTTGAGAGTGGAAAAGTACATGCTCTTGGCTATGAAAGCAAAGAATACTAAAGAGGAAAATAATATTTTTATTATCAAAATATGGCATTTTCAGCTTCAGGCCATTCACTGGAGGTCAGTGAGGATGCATGGGGACCTATGGACTTAACCACCTCATTATAAGTTCTCTTGATATCAACAGGTTCAGATTCTCTAGAATTCAAGAGAATGAGCACTCAACATTAGCCATTATGGTATTGTTATTTTTTTTATTTAAAGCAGAACTAAAGTCCTAACATTAGAATTTATGACAGAAGAGACATGCAATGTCTATTTTACGGAAAATGTGAGCCCATCACCACCCAGCTGACTTTAGTTCCAAGATTACCAGGATATTTCAGAGCAGCTGTAAACACATCTAGCAGTACCTTGCAATATTTTAATAAATCAAACACAAATAATTGTAAAAATATACTCTTACTCTGTATACAATACATTATTGTCAGAGGTTCTCATTATCTAAGGTTAAATTTTTGCAGACTCTTTCAAAAAAAATTAAGGAAAGACCCCCACATAGTAGAGACAAGACTTGAGAGAGGAATATCACCTGGCCGCAGTGCGCACCTGAGCGATTAGTTGTAGGGGAAAAGAGCAGCCTGGAGTTCCGCTTTAAAAAATGTACTAATCATTTAAAGTGTATGTAAAGACAAATCCTTTTATTTTAGTTTTAGATAAAGTGGTGGAGCCTTAAAATCCCTATGAAGTTACTCTGTGCTGTCTGTGTTCCATTGAGGCTATTTCCCTTTATTCCTGTCATAGATGGGTGATACAAGAAAATGAAGGGAAATCTCCTAAAAGTGATTTCCAAAAGTGGCCCCATTGGAAGATTTCCCTCACCTCATGCCCGAGTGAAAACTCTAAAATGTGGAATTTCTTCTCACATTGTGTCTCTGCAACAACAGTCACCATGAAAAATAGTAGAGTGAATCATATAAGCAAAAAAAAAACTTGACGAAGGGCCTCACCTATCCCTTTCCTATTCTGAACTGAAATATTCCCATTAGTATTTACATGCATTTTAAGACATTCCTCCAATTAAGCTAAAAATAAACTATTCAAGCACCTCATTTCCAGGACACCAGTGTTCATCAAGGATCATGTATATTTCAGTATACAGGAAACCCACTGACTGATGCAACTGTCTCCACAATTCCAGCTTTCACCACCAGCATACCAAACGAGCCATCATGCACAGTCAGGCCACTAGATATCTCCACATATTCTCTGCCCCAGAAGACAGAAATAGACACTTCAGAGTACTAGCAGAATCCTCCTAAAAGAAAGGTTATAGCAACAAAACCATCAATACGAGCATAAACCCAAAGGGAAAATCTTCTTCAATGCAAAGGGAAAATGAAAAGCCTTATACCTATTCCGACCTTATGTGCAGCTACATGAATCAATCAGAAAGTGTCACACATAATAAAGGAACTTTCAATATCACAGGCTCTAACAGCTGCACATCCAGTTATGTGGAGTATCTCATTTAAGGTAGCTGAGCTGCAACAAGGAATATTACATTGGTGACATAGGACAGACATTACAAAAATGAAGAAGCATGCATAGACCCACAGAACCAGGACACAAATAAGATAACTACTGCAAACCTGTACATCCTTTTTGACTCTTCTTTCTAATTTAGTGGAGGACATGAATGTCTTGGATATTAAAAGGGAATTTCAGTGCAATACAGCAAAGCAAGACCTTTGAATGATAATTTAATTGGCAAAAAAGATAATGGACTCAATGTTGATCTTAGCTTTCTATGTCACCATCAGATACTTTTATGATCATTCTTACTCTCTATCCCTCTCTGATTCCATAGCCCACCGTCTACTTCTTATCTGTCTCATTAGTGTCCTGCCTGGGATTTGAACCAGGGACCGCCAGTGCTGTAAGGCAGAAGGGCTAACCACTAGCTCACTGTGCTGCCACATTATTGACTTACCAGCTCTTGTTCTGCGCTGTGTCGTTGTGTAGAGGCAATCCCCTTGGCTTTGCTCCCTTGTGTCAGAGCTGCACCCCGATATCTGGTGATCTAATGGCCTGGTGTGGTAATTGTAAACATTTACCTTGTTCAGGCGATGTCCCACGCTCATCGGCCCACTTCCCAGTGCGTTATCTCTAACTCAAGCTTGCCTGTAGACCATGTCCTCACTGCTAGGACCAACCCTTTTACATGTCCCTCTGATTGTGCTCCTGCCGAGTCACTAGTCCCTGCCATCCTCTGCAGACATCTGTTTCACCCTTCACCACAACTACTGTCTCTTCCACCTTTGTTCTGCCTCATGTACTACTGCCAACCAGAAAATATAGCATAGTGCAATAGGTTCTAGGGACAACTAAGTACCGGCAGGCCTGCTTGCCTTAAGGGAATGGGGTCAGTTATAGGTAAAGCTACACTAGCAGGCGGTATTCTTTGACTATTCAACAGGAGACAGCAGATACAGTATATAGCTATATAGCTGTAGGCACAGGAGTGCATAGACACAGTTATATCTCAGGAAGTGCAATTCTATTTTTTAGGAGGTACCCAAGACAAATGATTTCTCTGATTAGGCACTTAGGCGCAGTTCATATTTTTAGATGTTTTTTATACAATAGAAAACCATTACCTTTTGAGTTCAGGTCTACTTTAATTGCAGATTTTGACTTAGCCGTTTGCTAAACCTCTGTGTATCCATATTGCTAGGACTGGAAGAAGGTAATAGATCTACCATATATTTGTTCTTACATATGAACCATAGCACAAATAAAAAAGTATAATGATAAAAGATAGCTACCACAATTCCTCTCCATTGACATAGGCAAAACATGAGTACAAGTGACCAACTGGTCCTAGGCTAGCTACAAAAGTAGGCTATCTGCTCCCTTGATGGTGTACCTGCTGTAGTCTGGATCCTAGCATCTAGAAAATGTTGTTTTGTTGAACATTTTTATTTAAAAATATAGATATATGAAGCACAGTGTGCATATTTCCCTCACTAATGCACAGCAAAATTCTTGTCTTGAAATAATAAATAACAAACCTTTACAGATTTATCTCATCCTATCAACGTCTGGCACAAAACTGCTTGTTCATGCTCCTTTAATTTCTCAAATGGATTATGCAAATGGAGTGAATGACAGCCTTGGTGCACGTCTGATAAAGTTAGTTCAGAACCTAGTAGTTAATTAAATGTATGGCCGAGTTTGGTTTTAAGCCATTGTTCCCCTCTCTTGCTGATCACAGAAATCCATTTAAATGTTGAATCCAAGTATTTTGAGATTAAAAAGCAAGAATTACTGATGCTAAAACTATGAATAATCATGTAAATTAGAAAATATTTTGCCATGAAGATACCTGTCAGTATATTTTAGTTTTCCTATATTGGCTGTGTTACATTTTTGGATGTATGAAGACATAACAGAACTGATTTCTTTTAATTTACCAGTAACTCTGGTGCAATGCCTGAAGTGATCAATAATGGTGACAGCTACCTGCAATATCTATACATGGCATTCGTGATTAAATCATTCTCATATGCTACAAGCTTTCAAACCTCTGCAAGGCCCGCATTGTCTTTGGAATAGCTAAAGTTATCACTAGGGAATGTTATGGCTATGGCAAAGACAGTGGGGACAAAGTCTCAGTCAGGATGTGCCACCCTATCTAGGGAAAGAAAAGCCATTAGCTGATGGCAGGTTCTTGATTTCCATTAATGCGTTTACAGGCGGTCTTTTCTGTATTTAAAACAAAAGAAAACATTATGGTTATGGATCCCCCATTCATTTGTTTCCAGTGTTCTACATCAGTGAACGATAACTTCATGCATCCAAATTTCCGAAATTTGAATGCGTGAAATCAGAATGTACGTTTAAGGAAATTCGGATCTGTCCAAATTTAGTTCAAAACGAAACTAAATTGAACATTTGCCTGCTCTCTGGAACTTTGGATGGATCCAAATAACAAACCGAAAAAAATCAAAAAACAAATCAATCCAAAACAGGGTAACATATCTACTGCTAATCATGAAGCTAAAGAAATGAATACACAATACAAAATGAGTTTTCTTGTAACCCTTTTCTGTCCTAACACTTCAAGAATCCACTGCCATAATAGCTTACATGCATCTAATCAATGCAAAATCATTGAACAAACACTCTGTTCCAGAATGCTCACTAAGACCCTCACTATACCCACACTGGGTACCAGCATCTTGACTTTCACACAGCATAGACAAGGTGTAGCTAGGCCTTTAATAACAGCTGCATGTGACCTCTGCCCCTCCTCTGTCATGTTCCATTGCTCTCTGCATATGTGAGCAGCCAAGAGAAGTGTTAAGAAAATGAGGGTCTTGCTGATGAGGATTGACAGAAAGTCAGATTTATCATATCATTGCCAGTGTTGTTAGGTCTACTTAGACTGCACCTTTTAAAGGAAATACGTGTGTCTAAAATCTATGGAGAAGATTATGAAGTTTACATGCTCAAGAAATTAAAGTGCATATATAGTACAAACTTTAAACCCCTGCTATTTTTTTTTCATTGGGGGAATTTCCTTTCAATATTTGTCCCAGAGAAGCAACAGGACGTTACAAGGAATCTCACAAAGTGGAGAATTTCTCCACTTCCAACAGTTGTTCCCAAGACAGGTGTTCCCTGGAAGATTTCCTTCACCTCTTGTGAACATGTATATTGCAATTGACAATGTTCTGTGGCTATACTTCTGAAGCCATGTTTCGGGGGGGGTCAAGTGAGATGACCCTCTCCAATGAGTTACCGCTGCCCAAATGTAGGTAACTAGGAAATCTTGAGCCTCTGCAAAGTGGGAGAATAAGACTGAAATATATCTATAACGGCAGTGCCTCCACCCAACTGGGCCTTAAGCATAGCAAGTGGGACCTCCAGACATGTTACTGGGCCCTAAGCATAGCAAGTGGGACCCCCAGGCATGTTACTATGAAACTGTGTTCAGTTATGCAAGCAAATCGTCACATATAGCACATTGCCAATGTTTCTGGGCCATGCAGGGTCCCTTCATCAGGAAAACATTGTGATGAAGAGACCCTGCGTGGCCCCGGAATGTTAGCTATGTGATATATGTGATAATTTAGTTTAATAAATTAACACAAAATGTAACGCCATCTTCTGAGTGCTGGGGATCCTCACTTTCTACAACTTGATGTGCACTGCGCCATCCGTGATTATCACTACAAGCACCACTGCTTTTATTGGCCCTAGACGCTGTAAGGAGTGCAGGGGGACACACCTGTATACTACTCACACTTACAGGTTCTCTTACAGCGATAAAACATACCAAGTCTATGGATGCCTTTTTAAAGATTTATTTGATATAGTAAAACTTAAGAAGAGGAGTATTGGACTACCCAAAAGTAGTAGTAATAAATCCTGGCATATATCTTGCTGACAGTCCCTGCATGGAAGGTCAAGCTTCTCTCTTTCTATAGATTAGAAGTGAATCATTCCACAGAGGTTCCACTTTATACTCTGTGTCAGGTCTTGACTGCACCTTGGACCAATGGAAGTTCTGGTGTGACTCCAGTGTCCCCATGGACCCCATGATCCTTTTTCAGTATCCCGTAAAGTCCATAAATACATGGCAGGACTAGGCCCTCAGGCCTGGACAGCATCCCAGCACCTAAGCAGCAACCTTCCAACTGGGGAGTGGTGAAGAAGAAGAACCAACTGAGCATGCTCAAGAGGTTTGTTATAACCACCCAATCCTACTTATGACACTCTCTGCAATGATTGGCTTATCACAAAACCACAGTCAGATATGATGCAACTCCAGCACAATACTTTATAACAGCAAAATTTGGTGGATGAAACACATAAAGGCCCATGAGCACACCCTACTGGTGAAAAACAATTCAGTACCTAATTATCGAAAAATACACTATACTAGTTCAGGAGGTGTTAGGGGTAGATCCCTACATTTCCGTTGCATGAGGCATCTTACTTGTTCCTTTCCTTTTCATCTCCCTTCCTCTTTCTTTTCCTCACACTCTCTATTTTTGAATCATACCCCAACATGTGTTCCTTTTTTTATCCTCCCTTTCGTAGTTGCCCTTCAAGCACTTGAGTACTCAGATTAAACTAAAGAATACGAAGGGAAGCTGTGTTTATCTTAATAAATTAATTTCTAGTTTACTCCGCAAGTGGTTTTTGACTAAATAATGTTCAAAAAGTGTTTATCTCTTGTGTACATTTTATCTTACTGTTCATGAGTGCACATTTGTTTTCCTTGCTGTAAATAAATGCCAATAAAAATGTATTGAAACTAAAATGTTTACTTTAAAGAAAAACAAAGATTTGTTTTATATAATCAATAATAAACACAACTTGGTCCAAGCTAGTGAATGAACAGCTGCTGGAGACTGCGCTGTCCCTTGTGACCTGTGAACCGGAAATTCAGAGAAGGGAATCTGAGAGAGTTGGAGCTGTTTGGTAACATGATGACTGTAAGTGCCTGGGCAAACGTTTAAAGAAATACTTTGCTGGCCAATGTATATTTGTTTGATCTGAAATTATTATTGAAAAAATGTTTAGCAGTTGAATATTACTTTAAATATAAACTTTACAGCAATTTGTCAGGCACTGGGCATTGTGCCAGTTATACCAATTTGTTATGAAACTTAAGGACACATTCTAATTTAATCTGTTATTTTACAATATTGAGAGGGATACTGGCTGAAGAAAGATAGTTTTATGTTTAGATAAAGGTCAGTCATCGACTAAGTAGACAAACAAGTATGTACAGATATGTGGACACTCCCAGACCATCAATGTTTTCATGTAGTATGGTAAGTAAAACATTTGCTGGCTGACAGTTTTCTCTATATAACAACCTGACAACTGTTTAGTAAACTTAAAGTGTTAAAATTTAAGTTAGCATCTAACCTCAAGAACACATTATATATCAGCTTACCCATTCTTAGATATGGTGTCTGCATGAATTTCCTTCTTTCAGGCTCAATACATTTAATAATAATATCAAAATACTGTGGATCCTGCCAGAAATGCAGTATCTTTGTAACTTCCTGTGTACTTAACTGAAATCTCATAATGTTATCAGCCTTCCCAGTTTTGTGTGGACTACAGAGCACTTTTCCCTTTTGTTATGGAGATAAGGAGAAGGGCAGGTGTTCTGGAGTTCTACCACGCTTCCTGTTCATAGAGTACAGTAACTGAGCGTTGTCACCCTGGAACAAAAAGTAGGTCACTGGCAGCAAATAATTGCTAAATAATTGAAAACAAATGCTGCAACCACATCTAAGGACAGGTAAACTGGAATGTAATATAGTTTTGTTCTTGGGTTTAGATGCACATAAATTGACCATGTAGGAGAGTACAGAGTTAATGCAGAAATGTTGACCTTGTTCCCATTCTCTTGTAGTTAGAGAGAAATAATTCATCAGCCCTTTTCCCTTTGATTTACAGATTTTAGCAGCTTGTCAGTGTTCTAACAGATTAGCTCAATATAGCTACGGTACATTATGAACATTTCTAAAGAAGTATTTTGAAGGACCACATTAGGGAGACCATACTGCGTAGAGGAAGCATGTCTTGTTTGAAAGCAACAAAATAGCCACTCAATAGGAAGAGAACATTTTGATTATAGCGGAGAGAAGGCTTTGAAGTGCTCTACTTTGCATAGTTGATAAAAATAGGTGACCAGATTTCAGCCGCTTATATCCATCAACTGCAATTCTCTGAGGTAGCATATGACCAATGTTGACAGGGGGAAAATGTAACAAATTATCTGGATAAACCTGCACGACACATTTAATTATAAAAGGAGGCACCTGGATTATGGAGGTACCCACTGTTTCTGGTACACAGCTATAGCAGATGACATTGCCGAGTCCTTCATAGGGTGACACTATGAAAGTCCTTAGTTGTTCAATGCTTCTTTTTTCTCATGATAAATCTGTTATGCATATAGGTCAGTTGGGAGGCCAGGTAATAGGTATAAAAGTCAGGGAGAGCTAGTCCTTCTAACGTCATGGGCCAACAAGAGGGTAAGAGGGATTACAAGATTTAGAGGGTCTTGATAATTATATAAAGGATTTTAGATCAATGCCTATAATGATATATGTTTTGAGCAAGAGGAGTTCAGGATTTTACACAGTATATTTGCAAGTAGATGAGTGGGTTTAAATAATCTCTCAACAGCCATGTTCAGACGGCGTTTGATATAATTTGCTTAATCACAGCAGGGAAACGCCAACTTGTGGCTACTAAAATGAAGGGCACACAGTGCAACCAACAGTTGAAAATAGAGAGGGCAGGTTTCTGACATGAAGACTGCCCCTTACCACCTCCAGGGTCTAATAACAGTTAGAATGTAGCATAGGTACAGGCAAGGCTCTCTGTTATGAGTTAATAGGCATAATTGGATTTTTTATTTTATTTTTTGCAGAAGAGAAACGTTTGGGTTTTATTGTTTCTCATTAGGAAAGAAGTGTATTTATTATACTTATTTTTCTTTATACATTTACAGGGTTATTCACAAAAGGTTTTTGGGGAAGGCAGGAGAAGTGAACAATCTAGGACAACATAGATGAATTGGAGAATTTTTCCAAATCAGCTATTTTGGCCTAGATTGTTCACTTCTCCTGCCTTCTCCAAACTCTTCACCCTTTTGTGAATAACCCCGTTAGTTTTTATCAAAGTTACAGTTGTAAGGAACACGCTGCTAGTCTTTCCTTTATCAGATGGTTTATTCGGAATATGTTATTTTAGGCACAGACAAAACTGCATTTGTTGCGAAAGAAAACCTCCTATGTATTTCCCGTTTCTAGAAGTATCAGTCCTTTTCATTTTTCCCAAGATTCTGTGCATTGCTGTTTTTGACACATGCATCTCTTAACGACATTATTCCCCTGAATAAAAGCTTAGTATTCTCCTATACTGAATAATTCTAGATTATGGATGGATGGATTGGGTGTTTGGGATGGCCGTGATATTCTTCCTGGCAGCGCATTCCACTATAAGGAGACTTGAAATTATTATTCACTTCTGTGACCAATTTCTAAAGCAAGACTGGTAGAATATTATCGATTTTTAGTTTCAGGTTGCTAAAGAGGCTACTGAATTATTGAAACACGAAATGCATAAATTGATTATTCATTTGACAGCACATAGGAAAATTCATGGGATAAAAGACGTAGTACAGCTTTCCTTTGATTGCTGAAGGCATTTAATCTCAAATCACTTAATATGTACAGCGTGGATCACTTGATATCTTCATTTTAAGAGAGTATTCATTTCTTTTGTGTAAATATTCGTGTCTATTGGTTTTAAAATGTTCTTTTATTTTTTTTAAATTCTTTATTTAAAGGTTTTAACCAAGTTATACAGCAGCCTACAGCACAACATACATAGAGCAAAAAAACACAATAGCAAAGATGTAAAACAGCGATTAATACAAACTATCACATCGAGATACTAAAAAAAGGGGGAGGGAAAACCCCCCAGAGACATCAACAGAAAACAGAGATATTACCTATTACAAATTGGAAGGGTCCATTCTTAGATCCAAGAGAGGGCCATCAGTGCTAATTAAGAAAGATAGAAGTGATGGGACAATGGTTGTGCAGACAATAGTTTGTGGCATTTTGTGGGGTACTGGGGTTGATAGCAAGTAGTAAAGGGAAACTGTGCAAACGTTACAATCAAAAAGCAGGACAGTGTTAGAAAGCAAAGGGCATAAATCAAGCAAAGTCCAGTGAAATATGGGGAACAGAAGGGAACAATAAAGTGGGGGTAAATGGTTCATGGAGCAGGGGTGCAATCCCAAACGAAAGAGAGTGCAGAAACGAAAGCCAAGCATGCCAAAAATGTAATTGCCATGCCTTAAAGAGAGCTGGTGAGATCTTCCATATGTTTGATGTCATTGCATTTTTTAACCCAAAGTAAAATTCTGGGGGGATTTTTTTGCTTCCACAGAAGTGCGGTGCATGCACAAGCCACATTAATTATTTGAATAAGAATTGAAGATTTATACATTTGATAGAGAGTTTGTTGTGGTGGAATACAAAGATGGCTGGGTCATTAGGAAGCTGAATGTCTGAAGGATTGCATGATCTTTCTTATTTGATTCCAAAAGTTTGATTGTCTTGACAGGACCAAAATATGTGTAACATTTTAGCCGGGGATCATCCACAACACCAGCCGCAATCTGCGGTATTTGGATAAAGGATGTGAAAAGCAGGAGGGGTCCTGTACCAACGTGTAAGTATTTTATATCCGGATTCTTGGAATGTATTGCAGATAGATGATAATTTTCGTCCTTTCTTCTGGGAAAAAGGAGCGGCCCAAATCTACCTCCCATCCAAGACAGGCTAAGGTGTTTCTGTAGTGGCATCTAGTAAGAGAGCATAACAAAGCAACATGTTTCTAGACGTGGGGTCCAAATGGTCGTATTTTCGCTTGAAAGGAGTAATAGTGCATCTAAATGATTTAGGGGAAGGCATGGAGTTCAAGACATGTTGCAATTGTTGCCACTGCCAGGAGTCTAGACGATGGAGTACCAGGTTTTGGTATATGTAATTCAGGGAAACCCAGGTAGACAAAGTGGCAAAAATACATAGCTTTACATTTATTCTGTGAACGGAGTCATAGAAACATTGGATCTGTAAGTCCAGGTATGAAAGGTAGTGGAGAAATATTTTTTGCAGAAAAAGCTATATGGGTAGATTTTCATGTAGGTCCTTTATTTGAAAGTAGCAGAAAAGGAATGGAAGCGCAACACCAGGGCAAAGAATTTAGAGGGATATTCGAGACCACGTGACCCAATGAGATGCCGCCAGAGGCAATCGTCTCAGGCTATCTCATTATAGGGATCGCCCCCTCGGTTGGAGTGTTTCTTCTTCAATTTGTAAGTGGCCCTAATCCAGGTATGCTGCCTTTTTGGGAAGGGGTGAGAGGGGAGCTAGTGGGTTTACTCCACCTTCTTGTACCCACCAGACAAAATTTCTATCAAATATTTGGTGTGTGTAATGAAATTATTTGTAGGTGAGAATTGAGACTGCCTAAAACTCCCCAGCCCCACAGAATGAGTTTTGTTACATTGTTTACAAATGAAAAATACTATATATGACCAACATGGAAATAAAAATAAACAGAAAAGTTAAAAACAAAGCAATAAGGAACGCAAAGCAATATGCTCATAATCTACGCACAGGTGAAACCACATAACGCATGGAGAAAATACCTGCATACATTTTTGAGCTTGAACGAAAAGCAGTTGTGCATTAGTTATTCCTGGAAGTACGAGCAGCACACATACAACGCTGCACCTTCTCCTTTAAAGAACTCACCAGCATCTGGTATGTTTACGTAGGAATTCAGGACACGCACATCATGACACTTTTTTTCTGTTGTAGGCGTAGTATGAACATAGTTTTCTTAAATCAGCCCCCTAATGTCTCTTTAAAGAGAACCTGTTACCTCCGATGTGCTAGCATGTTATTTAAAAAAATTTAATTAATTTACAAAAAAAAATTAGAGGCAGCACATGCATGTACGCATGAATGTAAACACAAGCGTCAAGTGTGCCTAAGGATTAAAATAACAATTGTGACACACATTTTAGGTATCACCATGTACACTGGTGGAAGAGCAATAATTCTAAGGCTCTTTATAAAGATAACTCTAAACAGATGACCTGCAAATGTTTTTAAAGCATCACCTATAACTCACACATTTTATAGGTTTAAATAATTTTTTCCCAAAGTTAAACAAAATTACTTGTGATCCATAAGAATTAACCTCTAACATAGATCAAATGATCTAAGTTAGACATTTAAACCTATCAAATGTGTGATTTGGTGCCGTAAAAATCCTTTTTTTCTATTGTTGTACATGATTGGTATTTAAGATTGAGTTTGTATGCACTAAAATTGATTTGAATGCATTTTATACTGAAAAGATTGCCTTTATAAATTATTGTGCTAATATGGTGTGGCATAAAAAATTGCAACCATCACCATTTTACTATTCAGGATCTCTGCTGTCAGAAAATATAAAAATGCAGGGGGCAGTTTTACCAATTTCCAGGCCTAAAATTAGCATTTTAACAATTGTGAAAAAAAAGAAAATATGCATAAACAGTTCTGACAGCAAAAGATTTTAAGGATAAAGTCACATGGTTGAGTATTTGTACAGTATGCTACACAAGCCATTTGGTAATTGTTTCAGTCTGCAGCAAAACTTTCTAAAGCTGCCAAAAAGACTCAAATGTTTTTTTGTTAGGGACCAAAATCCTTGCAATCTATGAAACAATACAAGGGAAGTTACACTTTAAGTGCTTAGGGAATCAGTCTTAATTGGAAAATAATCATTTTGGTGCCTTTAAAGGGAATTATACCTCTGTTCTGATAAGTGTAATTATTCACACAGTAATAGATGTAATGTGGAAAATGGAAATGAGCCAAACAGGATAAAGCCAATACCAATTAACAGCAAATTGCAATGACCCTATTAAGACAATCCCTATTAACACAAAATCTGCATTAGCCTGTTAAGCCAATGCCTGTGAACAGTAACAGTATTTTCCATGACAGATTACAGGTTTCCTTCCAGAGCATCTCAGCAGGCCGCTTTCCATCCAACGAGCTGCCCTCCTGTCTATCTCACGTCTGACCTCTTTACTTTTGGCTGTCAGTCACACAGTTTGATCAATTCTACTCAATTAAGATGTTAATTACTTTCTTAATCTGTATATTTTTTTTCTTTCTGAATATCAGTATGAACTTTCGTTCTGCTTTAATGTAAATATACAAAATTAAACATTTGCTTCTAAATATATTTATACTATATTATAGGCAGCACATTGGCTTGTGGTTAGAACTTAGTGGGGTCCTCAGTTTGAATCCTGGTCAGGACAATAACTGCATGGAGTTTGCACGTTCTCCATGTGCAAGGTGGGTTTCCTCCGCATATTCCTCACTTATAGTATACAAGTGATAGCAAAATTTTTGCAGACTTCATAGGCTCATAACTGAAATGCAAACATATCGGTAGTTCTGGAGCTAAGTCCCCAGACATGCTTTGCATGTTATACCAGACCAAAAAAGAGTAAATAAGGTAAATTCATTGATAAGCTTTACATTCAGTTTAATGGGTTATTTAACTTGGCATAGTTGTTAATTAAAAGTCTACAGGTTCATTTCATTAATTTGTAGCAGCAGTAAGACACAATGAGAATATAAAATAAAGTTCATTATGTTAAATACAGCAACATACGCATTACAGTTTAGTGTATTTAGCTTTATATATCATACAATTAGAATACTACAATTTAATTCATGTTCATCTCATCAAAGGGTAAAAATGGTATACACATTTTAATAAGCTGTCCAGTATGTCATATTGCCGATATATACTGATATTTACCGCACATTAAATCTGCAATGAGGCCCATTTAATTACCGTATATACTCGAGTATAAGCCGTCCCGAATATAAGCCGCCCCGAATATAAGCCGAGGTACCTAATTTTACCCAAAAAAACTGGGAAAAAGTATTGACCCGAATATAAGCCGAGGGTGGGAAATGAGGCAGCTACTGGTAGATAGATACCAATAAAATGACATTAATATTTAAATGTGTGGCAAACTACCATAGATATCAATAAGATTTTTATATTCTTCAGTTAAGAGTGGCCAAAACAGTGAAATTGTTTTGGACTACTGTACTACTGTGCACACTGCTGCTTGCTTCAGTAAATTAATACATATGTACTGGAAAGATTACCAGGAGCCTTCGTGTTTTAATAATATTTATTATATTAGTTTTAACTGATAAATTGTGGGACACCCCTCCAAATCATTGGGTTCAGCTGTTCCAATCACCTCCATGGCCACAGGTGTATAAAATCAAGCACCTATGCATGCAGACTGCTTCTACAAACATTTGTGAAAGAATGGGTCGCTCTCAGAAGCTCCGTGAATTCAAGCGTGGTACCGTGATAGGTTGCCACCTGTGCAATAAGTTCATCCGTGAAATTTCCTAAATATTCCACGGTGGTAGTGATAGTGGTATTATAACAAAGTGGGAACAACATCAACTTGGCCACGAAGTGGTAGGCCACGTAAAATGACAGAGCGGGGTCTGCAGAGTCAATCACTACAGACCTCCAAACTTCATGTCGCCTTCAGATTGGCACAACAACAGTGCGTACAGAGCGTCATAGATTGGTTTTCCATGGCCGAGCAGTTGCATCCAAGCCTTACATCACCAAGTGCAATCCAAAGCCTTGGATGCAGTGGTGTAAAGCACACTGCCACTGGACTCTAGAGAAGTGGAGACGTGTTTTTTGGAGTGATGAATCACACTTCTCTGTCTGGCAATGCGATGGATGTGTCTGGGTTTGGCGGTTGCCAGGAGAACGCTACTTGCCTGACTGCATTGTGCCAACTGTAAAGTTTGGTGGAGGGGGGATTATGCTGTGGGGTAGTTTTTCAAGGGTTGGGCTTAACCCCTTAGTTCCAGTGAAGGGAACTCTTAAGGCATCAGCATACCAAGACATTTTGGACACTTTCATGCTCCCAACTTTGTGGGAACAGTTTGGGGATGGCCCCTTCTTGTTCCAACATGACTGCGCACCAGTGCACAAGTCAAGGTCCATAAAGACATGGATGAGCGAGTTTGGGGTGGAGGAACTTGACTGGCCTGCAGAGTCCTGATAAAACACCTTTGGGATGAATTAGAATGGAGACTGCGGGCCAGGCCTTCTCATCCAACATCAATACCTGACCTCACAAATGTGCTTCTGGAAGAATGGTCAAACATTCCCATAGACACACTCCTAAACTTTGTGCACAGTCTTCCCTGAAGAGTTGAAGCTGTTATAGCTGCAAAGGGTGGGCCAACTCAATATTGAACCCTACGGACTAAGACTGGGACGCCATTAAAATTCATGCGCGTGTAAAGGCAGGCAATGTCTATTTCCCAAAGACAACCTCTGGCTATGCCGCTGAGCACGTGCACTCAACCTCTTTGGTTGACCATGGCGCGGCCTGTTCTCAGTGGAACCTGTCCTGCTAAACCGATGTATTGTCTTGGCCACCGTGCTGCAGCTCAGTTTCAGGGTCTTGGCAATCTTCTTATAGCCTAGGCCATCTTTATGTAGAGCAACAATTCTTTTTTTTAGATCCTCAAAGAGTTCTTTGCCATGAGGTGCCATGCTGAAATTCCAGTAACCAGTATGAGAGAGTGAGAGCCATAACACCAAATTTAACACACCTGCTCCCCTATCACACCTGAGACCTTGTAACACTAACGAGTCACATGACACCGGGGAGGGAAAATGGCTAATTGGGCCAAATTTGTACATTTTCACTTAGGGGTGTACTAACTTTTGCTGCCAGCGGTTTAGACATTAATGGCTGTGTGTTGAGTTATTTTGAGGGGACAGCAAATGTACACTGATATACAAGCTGTACACTCACTACTTTACATTGTAGCAAAGTGTAATTTCTTCTGTGTCGTCACATTAAATGATATAATAAACTTTTACAAAAATGTGAGGGGTGTACTCACTTCTCACAAATAACTTTGCTTTAACCAGTGGGCACACTTTATGAGATTTTGATTCACCAGTTGCGTGATGTGACTCACTGGGAGTGATTTACTAACCTAAACACACGCACGCACCAGGTGCGTGTGCATTTTTACATAGCCAAACTTATTTATCAAGCAAACACGAGCAACGTGTAACATTTTCACGCCGTTATGGCGCGTTTTTATGTATTTACGTACGTGCGCGTCATGTAGCATGCGCCATAGGCTACACGCCGCTCTAATAGCGGCATGCAAGTCTCTAAAAGCATATTTCCACTAATGCCATATATGGAAAAATCATGCACATGATGCATATATGATGCTGCTTCACAGTTTAGACAAAAATGGCTAGCTCATGCATTTACATTTCTGCATTCATCAACGCAAGCAACACAACGTAGAGCTAATTTACACAACATCACCTTGCAATTCATGCAGGGCTTTGCACAACACACCTGCTGGGTGTGTAGACACTACAAAGGTGTCTAGATTCCACCAATAGATCATGCTGGGAGGGAACACACTACAGAGGTGTATACTTGTTCGTGGCGAGGTTAGTAAATCAACCCCACTGAGTATAATTTAGGCATGGGCAGGCCCTCACGCTATGCAGTTGGTAAATATTGTTAATCTGACAGATCAGAATCTCCATGCAGCCAGCTTTATAACACAAAAACCCCCTAGAGATGGACATTCAGATAGGAATGAATGGATTGAACTTTGCAGTAATAATAATGGAATAAATAATAACGATAAACAGAAGATTGCTCTACAGAGGATGCTAATGCACTGTGCTCCTAAATATAAGGAAGCTGAGAATTCATGCAATATTTAATTTCTTCCATCAAAAATCTATTACCCCATGGTCTATCAGTTTTTCCTGGTTGCCATGGTGATTATCAAGGGCTCCAGCATTTTATTAGTGAAGTCATATCTACTATAAAAAATATGCAATTCTCACTTTTTATATAACCTGGCTTTTGTAGCTGGGTTTATTGTAGATTTGTCCTTGTGGAACTTCGGAAAACAAAACGAGTGAAGAGGATTCACTAGATCTCACAAATCTATTTACTTAAGCAAACAAAGCAGCTGCTGATCAGTGGTTCAGGTGAATTGGTTTTTATGCTTCCCCAGAAAATCAGTTTGTTAATACTATAGTTTCTTGGGCTATATATTTACTCTGCTGTCAGAAATAGCAGGAAGACCAAAGAAGAATATACAGCACACAACGAGCTCATGCAATAGAAAATGCATAAAAATATAACAGCCAAGTTTAAGAACTTTTAATATACTTAAAATACTCCGGTGAGGATAGAAATGTGGCAGTTACCATTTCTCGTTTTAAAGCCTAACTCCAGTCAAAACAGTTTTATGTTAGTTTTAAATAGAGAGGGGGAGACAAATTGGCTCCAAAAACTATCCAAATATAAGAGAGGAGGAAGGAGTTAAATTGTGCTATAAATACGGTCGGTGTTAATCAGGGTCACATAGGTAAGAAATAGATAGGAAATATTTATATAAAAATAACTTTTTTTTTTTTTTTTTTTTAGGGCATATTCATTCTGTTTCCTGCTGTAAATGGATACATTTTTCTGCATGAAAATGCATTTCAAGTAGAAATCTCATTCACTTCTCTATGACTAGTTTACATCTATTCACTCATATTGTTAGGACATGTATGTGTAAAATCAATGGTAAATGTACAAAGATGCATAGAAATCGAATTTTCTGCTCATGTGTTTGGCTCACTATTTTGCCTGCTGTAAATGTACAAAGATGTATATATTGTATGTTCTTGTGCATTTTGTAATAAAATTATACCATTGAAAAGTTTCTCTTTCACCTTGCATAATGAAAGAACAAAATTCAGAAATGTCAAATCCTAGAAGCACTGTTTACAATGACAACATTGTACCTAAAATGTGGTACGAAATGGTACCATATAGAAAAGATAGTTATTGCTATTCTTCACTTGTGCGTTTCTCTTGGCAAAAAACAAGTGCGTGTCAGATAGAAATCAAATATAAATCAAGGTACTTTATATGTCAAGGTCATTTATCAATGTAAATATGTATTTGTGCAGGTCTTTTACAAGTCTTTTACAAGTTGTATAGTTTATTTTATTATATATTACAATTTTAAAATACTTTCTTTATGTAAGTGGACTCAACCATTCCACCTTCCTTATTAGAGTGAAAAGAAGGCGAGAAGACAGAGTGAAAAGTCAAGGAGAGAAAGAAGGAGTTGTGCTTGACACTTGGATCAGGCCTCACACCATTTGCCAAAAGCAGCAAATTTTAGTCTAGAAAAACAAGATTACTCAGGCCTATTGAGATGCAAGAAAGTGAAAGGCCTGTGTATCCAAGTAAAGGACCCAGGGACTCCAAAAAGTCACATATTTATCTTGGATGGGCTGTTGGGGTTTCCATGTACATCAGAAAACATAGTTCAACCATCCAGTGCATAAGAAGAACTCCAGGAGTTATACAAATTAACCCTTGCAGTGGGGCTACCCCTGCATTGCAAGGGTTAATTGCTGTTTTCGTCTAGGGGCAAATGTTAAGACCAAATACACACCCAATCCTTGCTCCTGCCTGGCTGGCCGCAGGACCGAGAATTGGTAAATGTTTTGAGCAGTTAACCATTGCAGTGAGGGGGTAGCCCCACTGCAGGGGTTAATTTTTCAAAATCCTGGAGTTCCTCTTTAAGAATAGGAACTGCGGTTGACTGCCAGTATCCAGGGATAACTGAGCAGCAATGAAAAAGAGGAGCAATGATATGGGATCCGATGTGGGATAGAGAGGTTCCCTTTAATTGTATTTGCTTAATAAACTTCAATTCATTCTTTTCACTCATTTGTATAAAAATGTTTGTTATACATCTCATTTTTAATGCTTCCTTTTCCTACATAATAAACTGCCATTATTAATTTGATACTCGTTCTCCTGCTTCAGCTTTTTCATGACATTGGTAATAAATATTTTTATTAAAATATAACATTGCTTTCGAATTTGGTCTAAGCCCTCTAAGATGCTTAATACCTCTAAATCCAGCCTTGATCAAATCAAATCCCATTGTTCTACCTCCTCTTCATCCTTTGTTTATTTCATGCTTCAAGTTTCTCCTTTTGTCCCAGAGTAAATGTCTTCTTTGGTCAAAGCTGGTTTTACTATTATAAGTTTAAATTGAAACAGAGATGTACAGTAAATCCAATATAAAATAACCTAGAAGAGGAAAGGGAGGAAAATAAAGTTTATGTATTCAGTTTTCATATACAAAAAAGGTGAAAAGTAAAACCAATTCAGCAAGCTATAACAATCATTATTTGCCATAATAGCAATATTTTCAGCAATGAGGGCCAATGAGAGCTGTAAATAACACTCACATGGCTGAAAATAACGGCCCTTATGGCAAATAACACATGTATTTTATAATTTCATCTTAATAGGACTTATAAATGGCAACTCAGATTGCATGTTAAATCAAATCAAAGAGTGTAATTGTAAAGTTGCTACAAATTGTAATAACACTTCTTGGGAACATGAGAACAAATTGACCCCACAACTATGTATATTAGGGTTGTACCGATGCGAATAATTGCTTATACAATAAAGATGTGACAAGAGAGCCTTAAACAAGTCTGAGTCTCTGAACACTGTCCAACTGGACTAGGCAGAAGTTAAAGCTTTGCTGATGTGGTATTAAATTCTAACAGGTTCGGTGCATTTGATTATTTAGGGACCTTAACCCATTCAATTAAGAATGTTGCTTGAACTGCATGCAACTATCAAACACTATCTGAGAAAGGCCTTCTTGGCTTTGGTATACACCTGGTAGCATCTCTTTAAACCTATTGTAAAACTATTCCAAGAGATGACGTAAGAGTGCAACAGAGTGGTATCATTCTGTAAGACAAACCTGGAAAATAATTATTTAAATACCGTATATACTCGAGTATAAGCCATCCCGAATATAAGCCGAGGTACCTAATTTTAGCAAAAAAAACTGGGAAAAAGTATTGACCCGAATATAAGCCGAGGGTGGGAAATGAGGCAGCTACTGGTAGATAGATACCAATAAAATGACATTAATATTTATTTAAAAGAAAAATAACCTAGCTCTGTAAGTGGAAAAGGGGGTACAGGGCTACATATCATGTACTACGGATCATTTAACCCATTCATATTAGCAGAGGATAATTGTAAATCTATTGTTCAGTGCACTCTATATGTAGTATATAGTACATGTACATATAGAGTGCCTGCAACAATACATTTACAATGATCCTCTGCTAACATGAATGGGTTAAATGATCCATAGTACAGGGCTACATACAGATCATTTAATACATTCATGTTAGTATAATTGTAAATGTATTGTCTGCACTGTATTAGCAGTATATACTCTATATAGAGTATATACTGCTAATACAGTGCAGACAATACATTTACAATTATACTAACATGAATGTATTAAATGATCTGTATGTAGCCCTGTACTATGGATCATTTAACCCATTCATGTTAGCAGAGGATCATTGTAAATGTATTGTTGCAGGCACTCTATATGTACATGTACTATATACTACATATAGAGTGCACTGAACAATAGATTTACAATTATCCTCTGCTAATATGAATGGGTTAAATGATCCGTAGTACATGATATGTAGCCCTGTACCCCCTTTTCCACTTACAGAGCTAGGTTATTTTTCTTTTAAATAAATATTAATGTCATTTTATTGGTATCTATCTACCAGTAGCTGCCTCATTTCCCACCCTCGGCTTATATTCGGGTCAATACTTTTTCCCAGTTTTTTTTGCTAAAATTAGGTACCTCGGCTTATATTCGGGATGGCTTATACTCGAGTATATACGGTAAATAAAGGGTTTAAACATGTCAGGGCTAGTGAAGGGAAGAGTTAAAAGCTCTGCCATGGTTTTTGGCTGTCTGTGTGCCATTCTGGGGATTTTCCTTCCCTTCCTGTCTCGAGACAATGCGCAAAGTTAAGGTGGCCATTCACTGTGCAAATTTAGGGAGGTTCTTCAGGAACCAGGCATAATTACCATAGCGGGTGCCACTGTCGGCACGTTTTTTGACCCGCAACCCTCGATCTGATTATTGAAGTAGCTGGTTGAAGGGCTTGGCAGCGAAAGGGTTTAAAGGAACCCACTCTTAATTTTACTATTCTTCAGAAAGGGTGGTCGGAAAAAAATATTTGTGAATAGAGTAGAGGGAGGGTGAGAAAAACACTGCCACCATATACAGTATATGTGAGTTGGTGTCTACAAATCTACATCTGCGCAGCAGTGCATACATATTCCGACAAGCATGGTGTGGTACCTGCAGAGCCAGGCAGCAGTTGCTAAAGGATGTAACTGACATACTGTGTAAATGGGAACAGTAGTAGTTGAACCACCGGCATGATGAAGAGTATTGATCAGGAAGAGAAAAAAAGGAGAATAGACCTGGGTAAGGCATCTAAGTATATTTTGGGAAAAGTCTTTAAAGCAAAAATATTACATGTGTTACCAATGTTTTTTGACCTTATATTCATCAGATTAAAATAAAATTGTTTGAATGGCTAAGGATTCCAACTCAGATTCCAAGACAAGGATTATTCAGTTTATGAACTCCTTTTTACCATTTCACATTTTATTTACATTTATATTTACATCCACATTTATATTCTGACCAACTTGTCCAGCAAAAGTGAAATCAACAGTAATTGGGACAAACTATAACATGCCATAAATTTGCTTTTACCTAGGGTTTCTTTGCTTTTTAAGGGTTAAAATTTCTATTTACTTCTCCATGCATGAATAACAGACAGTGGATTTTAGCTGGCCTTGCATGCATATGGTATTTGTTATGGTGTCCAGGCAGACCAGTAGATCTTACAATGTGGAAAACGAGGCTATGCCAGGAACTAGTTTGTTCCCTGTTAGCTTATTTTTTTCATATCTCTTCCTAATGCAAGCTTGAGAGGATGTAAATAAATAAACAATGGACATTTGCATAAACATCTAAAATGTGCTTATTTACTTTATATGATGTGGGTGGAAATGTGTTCCATTAAAGTTTGTTGTCATGGTCACTGCCACTCTGCTGATCAGTTTACATTTTCTATCTTTGCCTTTTGCAGGAAATAGAGCATTTCACATATTCATTAAATTTAGTCACTGGCCATTACTGAGTACATGCATGTACATGTTTAAAACAGGAGCCAGCTTGTTTTAAGAGAAATAGCATGCTGCTGCACAGTCAATAGCTGTAAATTAAGCAATTATTGTTTCATTATAGTGGGTTTCTGTAAAACACATGCCAGAGTAGATGTTGAGGATCTCCTTTAATACCTTTGATGTTACAGCTACATATCGTCATACAGAATATGGGGTTGTGCTTAGTTTGCTGATATCTTTCCAGGGAGGATGTTGTGTACAGCTGGACCACATAAACAGACTTCCTGCTTTTTTATGTTATCCCAAGTTCTAAAAAATATTAGAATAAAAAATTAATCTTTTGAAATATGTATATCCTTCATATTAAAAATCGAATCAACTATCTTGTTTTAAGCCACTTGAAGAGTGGGGTGTTAAACCCCTTTCCTGTCCAGGCCATTTTTTAGTATTCGGCACTGAGGTACTTTGACTGACATTTATTCCGTCATGCAACACTGTACTAAAATTAATTTTATATAATTTTTTTACGACAGATAGAGCTTTCTTTTGGTGGTATTTAGTCACTGCTGTTTTCTTTTTGTTTTCTTTACTATATAAAGAAAAAAGTACCAAAAATGTGAAAAAAAATGTTTTTCCCTACGTTATGAAACATAAATATATTTCAGACAAAATGTATTCTGCTACACTTCTTTGGTCATGTGAGATAAATAGATACAAAACAAATCAAGCTTTAAAATGATGTGCGCCCGTGAAATCGAAACAACTACCATACCCAAAATTGTTTTTAGGCGACGCTTTAGAACAGGGGTCTCAAACCTCCGGCCCGCCAGCTGTGGTGAAACTACAAGTCCCATGATGCATCTCTCTTCGGGAGTCATGCCTGTGGCTGTGAGAATCTTGCAATGCCTCATGGGATTTGTAGTTCCACCACAGCTGGAGGGCCGGAGGTTTGAGACCCCTGCTTTAGAAGCTTTTACCACCCATGAATTTAATGTTAACAGTGATTGATGGCCCTGGAATTATTGCTTGCACTCCAATGTTCACAATGATATGTAACATGTGTGACACAATCATCGTTTTCGCATGTAGGCACACCCAAAGCGTATTTGGGTTTGTATGTGCATTTACATGGGGACGGGGGACTTTTAAAAAATTGTGTTTTTTGTATATGTCTCTTTACTCTTTTAAACTTTTTTTCCACTTAACTTTATTGCTATCACATAGGGGGCTAGAATGCCACAGCATGCATAGCACAGATACAGTGACAGATCCTCTTTCTGGAGACATTAGGGGTCTATTAGATCCCTAATGTCACTTAGGGACTCCAAAGAATCGAATGAAGCAGAGATCGGCTTCACCAGCTACTTCTTCAGCTACAGCAGCCAGATAAATGATAGCGTGAAACCCGAAGTGAAGTAATATACATCACTTCTGCTTTTAGTGATTGGAGGGGAGATTAGCAGCTGGGGGACAGCGGAACCTGGGATAGCCAGCAGCGGCAGCAGAGGTGGGGCACACACTTCCCCAGCACTGGCTCTATAGCATCCTAAATGCTTGAAAGGAACAGCCGCTGGCAGCTGTTTAAACTGTCCAAACTTTTCGCGTGGGGGACGTGCAGGTGCTGTCACGAATGAGCCGTCCGGCTGTTTAATTTCAACGACTGGATGGCAAGTGGTTAAAATCTGCTTTATTTCAAACTTAAACTTGTTATTTTTTTAATTTTCCTTTTATCAGTGATTGACAAACATGTCCTGTTTGAATCTCCTGCTGTTCCTTTATGAAAAATTGAAAGTTTTTCCCCTTGTGTGGCGCTTAACAGAGGTACGGGGAAAATGTGGAGGAAGGGGGGCAGTACTGGTTGGGTACAAGTTCCTTTATACATGCTATTTTAAAGATGTAGAAGGCTTTCTTTGAGATATTCTTTTTTTTATGTTTCAATATTTCTTTATTGAATGTTTATCAATATTTACCAATAGCACGAAGCAACATAAGTCTCTTCCATTATGTTATCATCACATAAAACATTTGATTGTACAGAAGGTTGTAGAACAGTAGCAAATTAACAAAAAAATATGCAAAAAAGAAGAAGGTAAACTTCCTGTTACTCTAACAAATAGAAGAAACATACAGGGGTACAACAATACCAGTCAGGTTCATTAAAGTGATTATAGTCAATGTAAGGTCTTGCACTTAGGATTGATGAGCCACTGGGACTACTTGCTGTAAAATTTGGAGTAGTTATGGTTGGGTGATGCAAACATTTTCTCCTTGGAGCAAAACTGGTTTAAGTCAGGCAGGGTATCTAAGAAGGCAGGAGGAGTGGTAGATTTCCAGAGTAAAAATTTAATTTTGCTGCCACTAATAGGTGTGTACGATAAAAACCCTAATGAATGAAGGGGATTGATTGATTCCTTTGTGTAAAGGTGCCCATACACTCTACAACCCTCGCAAGACTTTTGTCTTGCGAGGGTTGTAAATTACTTAAAAAAACGTACGATCTGCCCATCTTGGACAGGCAGATCGTACCTGAGGGGCGGGCTTACGATGACTGCAATGAGGGGCGGACATGTACCTTCGGCCATGATCGCCTTTTGTTGAGTGGAGTCAACCCCGGATCGACTTTCTTCTGAATACTGCTGAATCAGCTGAAATTTGCTCCGTGTGTACCCAGCATACAGAAGAATAACAAGTATTGAGAACATTCTGTGTGAGAATCTCAGAGTATTGGGTAGTTTATGCTGATTTCCTTGTGTAGTTTAACAAACTTACATTTATTAAAAGATTAAAAGCTTTGAGGTCCAGTTCTGATCCAGTTAAGTGGAGAAATGAGGGACTTCCCTGTATTGCACTGCTTCAGTGGACCTCAGCTTCCGAGCATAGGTGTGGTCACACCCTAATCACCCCCAGCCAGGACCAGATTAACATGTACATATGAATGGATAGCACTATTTACATATAGATAGGTATGTAAATAGATTCATATGTAAATAGTGCAGCTAGTTTATATGGAAATTATTCCCTACATTGTAGAAGGTGGTAAAGTCCGGGATTCTAGCAGTATCTCAGCGCGGAAAAGGTATTCTAGCTTGTCTTCTTCTTGTATCTGCTCTTTATCTGTCAGTGTGTGGCTGTCAGCCTCTGTGTATACCTATACATATTGTATAGCTCTCTCATGCCTTTTTGCAGCCCTCCAACAGTTTCATTCACTTTGAATGAGACCCCTGGCTGCTTTGTATTTCCTTACACAGTTTTGCAGTTAAAATCCCCGCAAAGGATCCGTTTTAGATATAAAATATTGTAAGCTGAGATTTGTTTTATATTTACTTTAATGAGGCATTGAAGGTAAAAGTTAAATAAATCTACTGTTATCCAGAAAATATTGCATTCATGCTAATTCAGAGTTTGCTATAACTCCATGCACTGAACACACTAAGCTCTGCTCCAGACAACTTTAGCCAGCTACTGGTAGTTTGCAGCACTGAACTGGAGTTGAAAAGACCCAAGCAAGGGGCTGGACTGTGTAATCATTGAAGGTGAGACAGAAGCCAGGCTTCGCTCTGATCATGCTTTTTCCCTCTTTGTGTCTCTAGCAGATGATAGGGAAGGTAGTCCTCCTATGTGTTTATGAAGCAGATGATGGGGAAGGTTGACCTTGTCTATGCAGCAGCCTGCAGTGGGGTTCTGACAGCAAAAATGGGCAGGTCAGACAGAGGCTTATTTCTGGTTGCTAAACAATAGCTAACATGGGAGGAACTACCAGAGTTGCAGGGGTCGCATGTGAGAGTGGGCCCCGGCAAGTATCAACCACTGGGGAGGGAGCATTGGCCTGCTGCATGGTGGAAGCTGTAGTCCCAGGAGGCAATGTCAGCGCCACAGTGGTTACCGGGCCCAGTAACCGCTGAGGTGCCATCATTGCCTCCTGGGACTACAAGCTGCTAGCATGCAGCAAGCCAACGCTCCACAGCACCCTCCTGCAGTGGTTGATACTCATACCACTGTGTTCTACCCCCTGATCATCAGCTCACTCCATATACCTTGAGAGAGGGCGGGAGGAGACTTGCTTATGAATGCCCTCTCCTTCTTCTCACCATAAATCTTTAAAATACCTGCGGATGGGAGAACAGCTCCCATTGAACTTCCTTATTTACTTCAGCACTGTTGTCACATCTCAGCCTCCTCATGTCCAGTCACAAAGCAAATGGCACAGGGCTTCATTTTGTGATTGACCAGGATGAGAGGGGAATGGAGATGCAACCTCAACGATGATGTCTATGAGGCCTGCAGTGCTACATCTGAAATGTATACAAGAAAGATAAAGAAAAGCGGGGCTTTAAAAGTGTCCAGACCATACGAAATGTCCATCAAACATACATGGTTTTGTATAAAAATATACTTTATTACATAGAGACAACTTAAAAACTTGGCTACATTTAAAATGTCATTAACATGATACAATGCTACATTAAAAAACAAGCTACCTCCTTTTGGTGCCCATACATGTGTACATATATTTATTTATATATCATAGACTCCTTGCAAGTCCTAAATCCTGTAACAATTGTATGATCCACTGTGGGCCCAATCTCCGACGCGTTTCGCAACTGTATGTGCTTCCTCAGGGAGGTTGGAGGTATTCTAAGACATTGCATCAAAAATAAGTTTAAGTATAATGATCACAAATATCAAATTCCTAATGAAAATAACAAATAATAACAATACAAAACCCACTTCATGTTCACAAAGGTGGCTGGATCCTTGGTCCCACATGCTATTTCGCAATCACCAAGCAGGTGAACCGGTGGGAGGTGACCGGGGATATACAGGACTGAGAAAATGAAAGTAAAACAGGAGATCATAAATTCCAGGTATTCAAAAGAATTGGTTCAGAGGTAGATTTGTGCAAAGATATGCAGAGATATAAAATATCTATGTTATTAGAAGCAGCTATCGGTCCGTATATACTGACAGAGGACAACAGGATCCCATAGAAATAAATCTAACTGTAGGGCATAACCAACATTACATAATGGCTTCAGGTAAATATACTCAGAGCCTTGAGGAGCACCTCCAAAATGGTCGCTCCCCACCCAAATTCAGTTTGATTCCAATATTCTAAATAATTATCCAAATGTTCATCCTAATCAGTAAAAAAAAAAAACGGGCAGTGAATGTAACTGGAACTGGTTTTACCTATTGCAAAGAATCCCATCATCAGTGTTGTTCAGGATCAGCAGTCCATAAAATGGCTCCATGATGAGCCACTTATATATCCCCGGAATGCCATTGCTCATGTCCGCGATTGCGTCATGACGTCAATGGCTACGTCAGACTGGTAAATCACGCATGCGCATATTCACGGGCAAACACGCGCATGCGCATGGTTGCCGCGAAAAAACGTGCAGATTAATCCTACTAGAGGATCCAGCCTGGCGACCTCCCACCAGCAGATGGAACTAGACACAGCATGTGGGACCTCGGAGCCATATAGCAAATCATATAGGACAAACTCAGCATATCAAAAATAGACTACAAAAGTGTTTAAAAATGCAGATAACTTCACATAAACATACAATTGATTGGTCAGTAATAAAACCCTTTGGGAAATATCTGACACAAAGCGTTGTTTGACCTATGGACTTCCAAAGTACATCCTAAGCTGTACTTTTGTCATTATGCAAGGACTAATTGTATACAGGTGATGACAACCCATAATAAAGTGTATTAGTGTTATTAGAATAAAATAAATTGAAAAAGTGCCTAAGATAATCACAATTATTCAAATTAATTGTGTTGTTGACCCCCCCCCCATAAAAAACAAAAAACAAACGTGTAACACCCTGATCGTGTTTGTGTATATCAAAATGTGCACCATTATGATCAATGATCATGAACGAATTTCCTACAAGGTAGTTGTGTACAAATACGAATATATTGTCAAAAAAGATTACAAATGTGGTTCAAACCCCATTAGTCTCTGCAATTTCGGTCAGCAATTTGGATTTGATTGAAGGCCAACCCCGGTGTCAGATAACCCAAAGTCAGACATGTGATCAGCATAGTTATAACACATCAAGCTATATGTGAAGCTCACAAACACATATATACTGATTATTAACAGAAATTTTTATTTTTACATATATTTATCCTATAGAAAAGATTTTTTAATTAGACCGTATGGTCCCATATGATCCAATAAGGAAAGGTTGGTGTCTTCCACCATAAATCATTAGTTTAACGTATAGAAATTGAATTGAACCATTAGGGATAGGCACCACACCCCCAATTTGAAATGTATACAAGAAAGATAAAGAAAAGCGGGGCTTTAAAAGTGTCCAGACCATACGAAATTTACTAGTCTGACGTAGCCATTGACGCCATGACGCAATCGCGGACATGCGCAATGGCATTCCGGGGATATATAAGTGGCTCATCATGGAGCCATTTTATGGACTGCTGATCCTGAACAACACTGACGATGGGATTCTTTGCAATAGGTAAAACCAGTTCCAGCTATATTCACTGCCCGTTTTTACTACTGATTAGGATGAACATTTGGATAATTATTTAGAATTTTGGAATCAAACTGATTTTGGGTGGGGAGAGACCATTTTGGAGGTGCTCCTCAAGGCTCTGAGTATATTTACCTGAAGCCATTATGTAATGTTGGTTATGCCGTACAGTTAGATTTATTTCTATGGGATCCTGTTGTCCTCTGTCAGTATATACGGACCGATAGCTGCTTCGAATAACATAGATATTTTATATCTCTGCATATCTTTGCACAAATCTACTTCTGAACCAATTCTTTTGAATACCTGGAATTTATGATCTCCTGTTTTACTTTCATTTTCTCAGTCCTGTATATCCCCGGTCACCTCCCACCGGTTCACCTGCTTGGTGATTGCGAAATAGCATGTGGGACCAAGGATCCAGCCACCTTTGTGAACATGAAGTGGGTTTTGTATTGTTATTATTTGTTATTTTCATTAGGAATTTGATATTTGTGATCATTATACTTAAACTTATTTTTGATGCAATGTCTTAGAATACCTCCAACCTCCCTGAGGAAGCACATACAGTTGCGAAACGCGTCGGAGATTGGGCCCACAGTGGATCATACAATTGTTACAGGATTTAGGACTTGCAAGTAGTCTATGATATATAAATAAATATATGTACACATGTATGGGCACCAAAAGGAGGTAGCTTGTTTTTTTAATGTAGCATTGTATCATGTTAATGACATTTCAAATGTAGCCAAGTTTTTAAGTTGTCTCTATGTAATAAAGTATATTTTTATACAAAACCATGTATGTTTGATGGACATTTCGTATGGTCTGGACACTTTTAAAGCCCCGCTTTTCTTTATCTTTCTTGTATACATTTCAAATTGGGGGTGTGGTGCCTATCCCTAATGGTTCAATTCAATTTCTATACGTTAAACTAGTGCTACATCTGAAGCAGACACAGAAGTTCAGCAGGTTCTGGACTTCCACCCGCAGGTATATTGACGATTTATGATGAGAAGAAGGAAGACGTAT
This sequence comes from Nanorana parkeri, assembly GCF_000935625.1. Lineage (NCBI taxonomy): Eukaryota > Metazoa > Chordata > Amphibia > Anura > Dicroglossidae > Nanorana > Nanorana parkeri. The sequence goes on from NW_017306511.1 coordinate 1,423,911, forward strand.
TATGGATAGGGGTGTCCATAGCCTTTATGCCATCTGAGGTGGCTGGGATGGTGGGGGGCAGCCATGCTGAATGCTGCACAATCAGTGGGGGGGAAGAGTGATGCGTCGAAGAGCCGAACAAAGAGATGTTTGGTTCTCCCTGCCAGCTCTTAGAAACCTCAGTGCCTTTGAAGCTGTGAGGGAGTGCAGCTATGGCTTCCCAGGCTACTCAGGCTTCCCATCCAATCAGTAAGCTGGATGGGTGGTCACATGACCACCTGCTAGGCTCCCTGCTTCATTACTGCACCCCTGCTGGAAGAGGTAAGGGACAGTTAAAGAGATAGGAATCCAGTAGTGGTGCACTGAAATAAAATTTTCTAAACCCAAACAAAATCGAAAATAACAAAAATGTCAGGCTGAAACTGGAACCAAAACATTTTTTTCTAACCTTTTCAATTTTTTACAAATATATTTTTGTTTTTAATAAATATTTTTATTTTTTTACTTTACTGTTGGGGGCTTCTGGGAAATATTAGGGGTCTAAACAGATCCCTGATATTTCCCTTTTAAAATAGAAAAAGAGATAAAGGACACAAAGTCCACAATCTCTTTTTCTGCACCCCCTGTTATAAATGAACAGGAATCCTCTATACTGAATGTTCCTGTTCATCCATAACTTGTGGAGATAGTATGTTTACCATGCCCACAATCACGAATGCACAGGAAGTGATATAAATCACTTCCCATGCATTCATAATTGGGAACACAGTAAACATACTATGTTCTCAATTATTTACAAAGTGCTTGTATCGCTCTCCATCCTGACTCGCTATCACAGGAGGCTGAGTGAGTGGTGCGGGGAGGAGAGCTCAATCTCCTCTGACAGCTGTCTCTGCCCCCACACTGCTGCTCTCCTAAAAAGGGCCATTTTCGGGCCGATATGTATTGTAAATTGTATTTATGTATTGTATATACAGTATATATATATATATGTGTATATATACACGTGTGTGTTTGTACTTTTGTGTGCACACCCTAATGCAATAGGCTGAAAAACAGATAGCCTAGTGCATCGTTTAATTCAGCTAAGAAGCTGGAGCTTTGCCATTTTTACTTTCATAAGTCTTTATCAGATGTTCAAAGTTTAATGATCGGAACCTCCTATTGAAATGTATTCAAGCATTCACACACAGTAAATTGGTTATTCTCAGCATTTTATTACTTGTTATTTAACGGTTAATAGAGAGGTCATTCTTCCTCACAACAGCCTGTTCTAAAAGGATTATTACTGTTATAAACCAGGCTCAACTGTTTGCATCATCACCCTGTGCTAACACCATAGATGTGGAACATAAAAAACACAAGGAACCCACAGAAAATCTTCCCTGAAGATTCACTGAAACAAATTCAAGCTCTTCTCTTTTTAAAATTTCAGTTTAACGGCCACAGAATCATCTTATATTGCTTGTGGACTCTAGCTGTAAGATTTAGCCACTGAAGTTCCTATGGAAACCAACCACCATGGCGTTCAGCTCCTCTTGTTTTAGCTTACTCCGATATTATTTAAAATAAAAGAAGAATCCAACAATACAGAGGGATATTGTAATGCCTATAGTATTTTGGTGGCCCCAGGAACTCTGAGGGATGTATGAAACCAGTGCAACCACTATTTTCCTAAAACTTAAATATCAGTTTTTAGTGGACTCACTCTAAGTTAAATATAATGTAAATACTGTATTGATTTGTGTATATTGAGCTCAACCAAACCAAACCTAGAAACTTACCAAAAAGTCAACAACCGGGGGCGTGTCCTGCTAATGGCGGAGTAGGTCGCAAGGCTCGAGCGCTCCGTGGTCCACCCGACTTACAAACGACCTAACGGCACTTATACCACCCCATACAGCCCTGCACGACCATGTCTCAACGCAGGAAGGATGGCGGCACCCCAACGCAACGGAATACCCCGTCCTTGCAGCGATATTTCTCATCTATGCAGACCAGGACCCGCAGCCGGGGACAATCCAATATGGCGCTGGATGCCGGACAGCCATCCACAACACGAGGCACAGAACGCTCTCCCTCACCTGGCAACATTGACCGACGTCCAGGCTCGCGATCACCGCGGCTGTATGAGTCAGACTCCACGGATGGTGATCACTACCAAGCCTGCAACCCGCCATCGGATATACCACGAGAATTCCGGGCCCTCCTACAATACCTACCTACAAAAGAGGACTTTGCAGCCCTGGTCACGAGAGTGGAGACAGCGCTCCAACGAGACCTACATAAAATGCACCTGGAGGTGCAGGCGGTGTCTGTGGAGGTCTCCGCTGTCTCTGCGTCTTGTGCGGCGATTGAAGCCAGGGTCCAGCGCCTCGAACAGACCCAACCGGGACCTTCCTACCAGCTCGCGGCCCTCTAACTACAAATGGAGGACCTAGAAGACCGCAACCGACGCCAGAACATCCGGATCCGAGGGCTCCCTGAGGCGACCCTACCAGCGGATCTCCATTCCTCGATACAAGCCATCTTTGGCTCGCTGCTGCCTGATTCCACACCGGACTCCATCTTGATTGACAGGGTGCATGAAGTGGCTGGCCCTCCATCGACAGATGTTCCCCGTCCGCGAGACGTTCTGTGCCGACTCCACCGCTACACCGTGAAGGAGGAGGTTCTTCGCCAGGCCTGGCTGAAACGTCCCGTGGAGTTCGATGGTGCCCCCCTGCAGATTCTGCCAGACATCTCCCGTAATACCCTCTGCCGCCGAGCCCTCATGCGACCTCTTCTGGAAGAGATTAGGCGGGCAGGAGCGATCTACCGTTGGGGGTACCCCATACGTCTACACGTCCGCAAAGGCAGCTCCACGTTTCTAGTCCGCTCCCGGGCAGATGTCCCGGCCGTGTGTGAGCTCCTTGGAATCCCCACAGTACAACTGCCGGACTGGTTAGCCCATTTCTCGGAGGACCAGGCCGCAGTGCCGAGACCTCGCAGAATCCGACGGGCCCGTCACTCCTCTTCCCGCGAGCATCCTGCCCGACCAACCGAGGACGTGCTAGAGGCAGCGGAATCCTGAACGGGGTGAGATAGTTCCATGTATCCCCCAGCCAAGCACTCATACCCCCGTCTGCACTGAGGACCTGCCCTTCTTCCTTCTGCTCTATGTCCCCCTCCGGTCCCTGGAGAAGTGATCCGCGGTGACTATCCCCTCTACCCAGTCCCTGGCTTTTGGGACCTTATCGACCCCAACCCCTCTTTGCCGACCACCCACTCGACCCAGACATCCGAGACCCCGTTTGTCGTCCTCGGGGTCCCCCCCCCAAGGGTCGGCTCGGTTTAGCTGTGAAGAACCGCTACACCGGTTCACTGAGTAGGTCATTACCCCCCTACTGGACCTTGGATGTGGGGCTATGCGGTTTGCACCACCAGGGCATGACTGTTTATTAATGCCGCAAATGTGTTATGCTTATGTGCAGACGGGTTCTCTTTAGACTGGCCCCGGTGTGGGGGACCGCCCGCACTTGGGGACATGGGGGAGGTCCCTTACCGGGAGCTCCTGGGGGTGTCCCCCTCTTGTGAGCCCCCCTGTTGGTTTTGCCTCTGGGCCTCCTGACGGAGTTCCGGGGGGAGGGCTCCGGAGGGGATCACCCCCTACGCGACACTTCGTTATGCCTGGGGGGCGGACCCTTGCACCGGACGCCAGAGTTCAGGCGCCTTGACTGCCATACCTAGGGAATGTATGTTATCGTTATTGATTTTTGCCTGTTGAATGTGCAATGTTACTGTTTTATATTGCTGCTGTTTCTGTATTAGTTTGATGAACATGTTGTGGTGTTCCCATGGAGCACCGCTCTGCCTCAAGTGCAGACTCGTTTCCCCACTTAGTTTGTCCCAGAAGTGCCTAAAGGCCATTGGGACATTGAACCTCGGTTCACACTTTAGCCCCTCCCCTTCCTCTCTTTTCTGCCCTTTCCCACATTTTGGGTAAGACAACCTCCTCGTAGTCTAGCTACACCCCCCCTTCCTGCCCGATTTTCACCTGTGACCCTTCCCCCCCCTCCTGCCTGACCTACACCTTTCTTCCCCCTCCCTCCCTCCTTAGGCGCACACCTCCCTCCTTCCCCTCTCCAGACCCGCGTAACACCGAGGGCATGGCTCTACTCAAGATCCTATCGCTTAATGTGAAAGGCCTTAATATTCCCGAAAAATGGTGCTTGGTGATTTGCACCGCCAGAGAGTGCAGGTGGCTTTCCTCCAAGAAACTCATTTCGCGGAGGGGCGGGCCCCTCTGCTTCGAGACCGCAGATACCAGGTGGGGTACCATAGTTACTCCCCAGATAAGAAATCACGTGGAGTCAGTGTTCTGATCTCCCACTCGGTACCATGGCAGCTCTTGGACGTGTCTGCAGGGGAGGAGGGCCGACTGCTCATGGTGAAGGGGATGGTAGGTCTCCAATGGTTCACACTGGTGAACGTCTATGCACCCCAGCAGGGTCAGATTGCCTTCTTAGAATGTGTTCTGACTGCGATTGACGACTTCGGGGAGGGCACCTTGGTAATCGGGGGGGATTTTAACCTGCACCTGGACCCCGAAGCTGACTCTTCCAACCCGGTCTCCCACTTGCCCTTCTCCACCCTGCGACGCTTACGAAAATTGCTCCACACCCACCAATTAACCGATGTGTGGAGGATTCAACATCCCACAACTAGGGACTTCTCTTTTCATTCTCTGGTTCACGACACATACACGCGCATTGATTTCTTCTTGATTCCACACAATTCTCTGTCCCTAGTGCACCGCTCTGAGATTGGGAATATTACATATTCAGACCACGCTCCCATACAACTGACCCTCACACTGAATACACCAAACTCCAGGGGATGGCACTGGCGACTGAATGAATCGCTCATTCAGGATCCTGACCTCCTCCCGGAAATAGAACGGGACCTAAAGGTCTATTTCGAACTCAATTCCACCCCGGACTGCTCCCCATGCACGATCTGGGAAGCCCACAAGGCCTACATTAGGGGGACCCTGATTAAGTTGGGTACTAGAAGCAAGAAGCAGAGACTTGAACGGCAGGACGCGCTCTTAACACAGATCCATACCTTGGAGCTCCTTCATAAACGACGACGTGACCCAACTGTCTTGGCCCAACTACGGACTGCCAGAGACTCCTTATGTTCATTGGAAATGGACAAAGCCAAGGCTAATCTTACCAGATGCCGACGGCATTTTTACGAATTCGGGAATCAATGTAGCCGTACCCTTGCGCAAGCCCTGCGTCAACAAAGAGCTCGTACCTTTGTGCCGATGGTCAAGGCCCCCTCTGGCAACACCTGCCACCTCTCGGAAGACATAGCCGCCGCATTCCGCGATTACTACGCCGCCCTTTACAACCTACCGACCCCTCAGACCCCTTCGGCAATGACAGCGCGACAGCTGCGCATCCGGACGTATCTAGAGGAGGCCGGTATGCTCTGTCTCCCCTCTGAGATACGGTCTTCCTTGGAGGACCCTATATCACTGGTGGAGCTGGAGCTGGCCGTCAAGCAGACCAATACGGGAAAAGCCCCGGGCCCTGACGGCTTCACCCTTGCTTATTACAAGAAATTCCCGACCCTTCTCAATGAACGGATGCTTGCTGCCTGGAACTCTGTCAGAGAAACCCATTCCCTCCCTAGGGACGCCCTGTCCGCCCACATCGCGGTTATCCCAAAACCTGAAAAAGACCAGACTGTGTGCCAAAGTTACCGCCCTATCTCCCTTTTAAATATCGACACTAAGCTATTTGCCAAGGTCCTCGCCACGCGACTCCAGCCACATCTACCCTCACTGATACACCCGGACCAATCTGGTTTTGTCCCTGGCAGGGAGGCCAGGGACAACACCACTCGGGCCCTCAGTCTCATCCACTCGGCCCGGTCGAAGACCACCCCTAGCTTCCTGTTTTGTCGACTGACGCGGAGAAGGCCTTCGACAGGGTCGACTGGTCATTCCTACGCCTCACACTGGAACACATCGGGCTTGGCCCGGGTATGCTCTCCTGGATTCTCGCTCTGTACTCTGGCCCCAATGCCAGAGTGAATGTCAACGGGGTTCTTTCTGACCCCTTTGGCATAAGTAATGGCACGAGGCAGGGCTGCCCGCTCTCCCCCCTCATTTTCACTCTGACACTCGAACCACTCCTACGATCAGTATGTGCAAACCCGGACATTCGGGGTATCTTCATGGGGTCCCAACAACATAAGGTTGCTGCATATGCAGATGACCTGCTGTTTTTTGTGTCGTCCCCGGTCACCACAATACCAAATCTAATGTCATCGCTTCGCCACTACAGCAAACTTTCCAACTTCCACATCAATTCCCAAAAATCGGAAGCCCTGAACTTGACGGTTCCCCCTCGGATGTTAGCAAGTATCCAGGAGACCTTCCCTTACCAATGGTCCTCTACCTCCCTTAAGTACCTAGGGGTAAGGCTATCTCGGGACCTGACGCAATTACACAGTATTAATTTCCCTCCCCTACTTCAGAAGGTCAGATCGGACCTAGTTGGATAGGCACGACACACATTTTCTTGGACAGGTCGCTGTAATGTGGTTAAACAAAATATTCTTCCACGCTTCTTGTACCCCTTTCAGGCCCTTCCCATCTTCATCCCCCGCTCCTATTTCCACGCGCTACAGGCAGCGATTACTCAATTCATTTGGGCAGGTAAGACCCCCAGACTCAGTCTGGCGATCCTAAGACGCCCTAAAAAGGCAGGGGGACTGGCTCTACCAGACCTCTACCTTTACTACATGGCATCCCACTTGACTCGTGTGTTAGACTGGAGCAAACCCTGGGTGGCTCTGGAGCAGTCTGCCACCACGATTCCATTGCCGGCTCTACCGTGGTGTGTAGGAGCTCTCCCTGGACAGTTGAGTAAGCACCCGACGGTGGGCCCTACATGGCAGATGGCGCAGAGGGCATTTAAAGAGAAAAGCCTATCCCCATCTCCTTCGCCCATGTACCCGGTCGTGGGAAACCCGGAGTTCGTCCCGGGCCTTGAGGACGGCTTATTTTGCCATCTCGTGGCCTTGGGTCGATTTCGGGCTATGCATCTTCTACAAGGTACACAGTGGCTGCCCCTACGAGACCTTTTACTGGACACGACACTGGGAGAGCCCGGTTACTGGCGCCAGCTTCAGCTCTCCCACTTCCTCTCTTTACTACCTGACCCAGCCCTGTATGCCCGAGTCCCATCGGACTTTGAACGCACCTGTCTGGACGTAGGACCCTTCCCCAAGACTTTATCCTGGTGCTACAAACTAATCTTGGAGGTGGACCAGGTATCACCGCTTCCCTTCATGGGATAGTGGGAGAGGGAGCTGGGGGTCCAGTTCTCACAGGATGATCAGACAAGGTTGCTGCGGCTATCCCTGAAGTCGTCAATTTGTAACAAATACCAGGAATCAGGTTACAAGGTTCTGACCCGCTGGTATAGAACCCCCCACAGACTTCATCAGATGTATACCGAGATCCCTGACGTGTGTTGGCGGTGCGGGTCCTCCCCTGCAGACATGCTCCATATGTTCTGGTCCTGCCCGGGACTGACTCCCTTCTGGTCCCAGGTACGGAGGATTTCCCAGAAATTCACCGACCATCACATCCCGGAGGATCCAGCATTCTTCCTCCTCCACCATAATCACTTCCCCTTAAAGGGGTATTCACGCTCGGTGCTGATACATTTACTGAATGCTGCACGTGCCTGTATGCCACATACTTGCTGTACGAATGTAAGTACCTTCTCCATGTGCGGATCGCCAGAGGGTCCCCGATAACCCATTCCAGCAATGCCAGCTGCCTACTGGCGGCTGTACTGTTACTGTCACTGGAGATACTACCTCTATAATTGCCTTAAATGTTGTTCTGATGTTATTGTTCATGTTATGCATATGTTCAGTGGCTGTGTCCACTCTCTTTGAGATGGGGCTTGGTCCCCCTTGTGTAAACCTTTTTGTTTGTTTGTTTATTTGTAAAAAACTTGTTAAATAAAAGAATTTATTAAAAAAAAAAAAAGTCAACAACCTGTTTTTAATTGCGAAGAAGCAATACATGTAAAGGTGGCAAAGGATTGCCATTAGATGCATGTGGGTTGATTTACTAAAGGCAAATGGGCTGTTTCCTTTGAAAGAGAATTTCCACTCTACAGGGATGCCTATTGTCTACTATCCATCCAGCATGTATGGCCAGATTAAGAGTTGGGATATACTGTATAAGCTTTTAAGGTCATTTGAGGTAATTTTGAGATCAGATCATGCTTTGATTTTATTTCTTTATACAATTCAATAATGTAAATACATAGCAAGTATATGGCACATACATTTTAAATGTGCTTCAAATGCTCATGCACACAAGCCCTAAACCACAGGTTGACTTATATTTAAAGGCCATTCATAATTCTAAACAGTCAGCATGTCCTCAATGCAGAGCTGCCAACTCCCCAACTAGTTTGGTGATGTACCGATGTTGCAGACTTGACCAAACAGTATTTGTAAATCTAAAGTCACAGCTTTCTTTTATTAGTTTTGAATAGTGTAGGAAAGGGTTATAAATATTGTAAGGTTTTTATTGTGGTCTCTTTCTCCTCTGAGGAGATTCATCCTCTCTTTATATTGGAGAGCATTGTCACCGGGACTGAAAGTAATTGAAAAGATCCAAAATTTTAAGTTGTCACCTGAATAGGAATAGAGAGAAAATCTTCCAATGAGGACACTTGTTGCAGAGATAACTGTATATGAGAAGATTTCCATTGGAGCAGGGAGAACTGGGTTGAGGGGCATTTGCATTACTAGTAAAATACAGTATGTTCGACTGGTGGCCCTGAGTAAGGATACTTTACCATTTAGACATTAATTAGAGCAGGACCCACAGTCAGTAAAATGTGCTGGGCATTAAAAACCTGCCCTATTTCAAACTGTAATAACAGTATCTGGCAGAGGGAGATTTTCCAGTACCAACATCCTTTGCAGCTCTGAGAGATAATGTGACAAATGCCACAAGCAGCAAAGGTAGATGTGACAATAAAAAATGGCCGTTAGGAACATACATTTTTCTCCATGCCCAAAAATCACAATGGCACACTTTGTGTTGGGCACTTATTTAGCCAATAGAAATAACATAAATCTTTCTGTATCATGAAAGTGCCAATTGGTTGTGTTTGCCATCCAGGCTAAAGGCGGATTTGATCTTTTAATGGGCTATTCATTGTTATTTTTGGCTGGAGTTCTGCTTCAAGTATTTACAAGCAGTAAATCTGCTTTAACCTCCCTGGCGGTATTCCCGAGTGTGGCTCGGGGTTAATTTTCAGTACCAATAGCGGTAACCCCGAGCCACACTCGGGATTGCGCAAAAGTGTCACTTACCTTGTCCCTGCGAGCCCGCGGTGTCCTCTGCTGTGTGCGCCCGGCCGATGCCGGCATTCGGCTTTCAGTTTCGTTTTCGGGGGTCACAGCGGGGGGCGGAGCCGACGGGACATTCAACAGTGCAAACATGACATATACGCAGAATACACACAATACAATGTAATCTGCTATAATTGCATATATGTATCAAACTATTTCACTTCAATTTTGTCCCTAGAGCTTTGTCCAGTGCCCTGCCTGCACTTTTACTGTACTCTATTGACTGTGGCGCGGATACAGGTTAAAACAAGTACTCACTAACCTGTAGCTGCAGGCTCTGTAGAAAAAAAAATATTTAACATGCATAACAGAGGCACTAACATTTCAACTCTTTTCCCTTGATTTTCTTTGGTGGATGAAACATGGCAACCTGCAAGATGCTGAAAGCTTCTGTGATGTTTGAGTTTGAATTACTCCACAGTTCCTGCAGCTGCTATGGTCAGTGATGGCTGTTAAGCATACGTAAATACTATAATGTCCATAGTCTGGGCACAGGGGCACTTTAAAGTTAAGTAAAGTAACCACCACTAAAATAGCAGACTCAATCAAACCTGCTTTGTCATGTGATGGCATTTGTGACATTAAGGTCATTAGGTGAGAAAGAGCACCAGGAAGTGAAGTTTAGCTATACTTGTTGCTGGTTAGATTTTCTTCTGTACAACAACATACTGTATTTGTTTTTGAATATTACCCGATATATCTAGTTGAGTGGCTAATGTAGCTCTGGCACGCATGGAGCCACAGAAAAGTAAGGTTCCAAGGTTAGAATATTGCAATGTGTTCATGTTAGTATGGATGGGGCTGAGATATTTATTTCTACTACAATTAACTGGATATACAGTATAGTCAGAAATAACTAATTTACTGGTAAGCTAAGTAAAGGCAATGAAGAACATTTTATCAAGATAAATGTATCATAAGGTTTCTGCTTTTGTTTTTCCTTAGCATATGTGTTTTTTGATGCATTTCCACTCTGTTATTTTAATCTGTTCCTGTAATCCTTAAGGAGACTTAACCAATAATATAATATTATGGCTCAGAGGCTGTGTGTTGTAGAGTTCTGACCCAGAAAACATTCTCAAAAATTAGATTTAGCTGAGAAAGTGGAAAAGTACTTGTAGTTCAATCTAATGGCAAATTTTCTTAACTTATGTGTCCCAAATGACTGTAAGAACACAACAGCAGAACATTTTCTGTTAACTCATCTTGATGTGTTGGACTTCTAATTTCCAGGCAAAACTTTTTCTTTTTTTTTTTCTTTAAGGCTTGATCTTACTGTTAACCACTATTTCTCAAATTACAAAATAAATTATTTAAAGAATGCAGGGGCTGGTGAAAATTTTGGGTTGATATGGGTGCACTGTAGGGGGTGGAGAACATTTTGAGTGGTTGAGGGTGTACTGTAGGGGGCTGGTGAGAATTTCAGGTGGTTGAGGGAGCACCATAAGAGGCTGGGGGCTTTGGAGAGGTTTGGGATGATCAACATGGGGCTGAGGGGCTCTAAAGTGGGCAAGAGGCCCTGCCGCAGGCTGGTGAGGGTACTGTGTGGGGGCTTCACAAGGGGCAGGTGACTCCGAAGAGGACTCCAGTGGAATGGGGGCACTGTGTGGGGCTGGAGGGCACTCGTGCAGGCTGGAGAGAAACTGTGAGGGGCTGGGGTGATCTTCAGAGGCTAGGGGCTCAGCAGCTGGCTGTGGGGGCTGGGAGCTCTGCACTGTAATTAGTGCTGGGAGAAGCAGTGCAGGGAGTGGTGTGCAGCAGAGAATGCCTTGCCAGTGGCTTCCATACTAAATAGGGTGACGTCACTATCCTTCCAGCAAAATGTTGAATAGCCCTTCACATTCTCGGGCATCTCGCCGGAAGGATGGCAAAGACACCGCCATGTGGGTGATGCGGGGTGCAAGGCATTGGTATATTTATTAACTTTTTTCCCTAGAGGTTATTTTTTAAATTTATTTAACTTACTTTATTACTGAATTTTGGATTGGGGGGAATCCTCAGCAAATATGTGGATCTTGCATTTTTAGTGAAGCCTTTTAGTGATTCCAATTTAGCATTTAAGTAAGCCTGGTGTGTTAAAATGTATCAATAACTGATTACTGAGCTGGTGAAAAACCTTTAAAATACACACATAGTGTCATCATCTGTCTGCATTTACCAAATGCCTGACCATCACCCTGTCAGTTTGCAAATAATGCTATTGTTCCTGACAGTACAGAAAATTGGTCAGTTGTTAGGATAATCACGTAGGATCATTTTTGTAAAACCTCTAAACATTTATGTGTTGGATGGCAATTTATTAATAGTATTGCATATGTTAACCTATGAAATGTTAGTTAAAGCATCCTGCCATACTATATTACTATTCAATTAGAATCAAATCAGCCCAAGAAAGACAGGAAATAAAAATGCACACACTTTTTTCCTCATTTTTTTCTTTTAGTGCACCTGCAGTGACTATTTTAGTACCTCCCATATTTGTTTATATGCGACATAGGGTCATGAGCTTTTATCTGTTCAAGGTTGTTTCTATGGAGCCGAGACAAGAGAACCTTTTATGTTAGTGCGGCGTTTAAAATATATATTTTGTATAAAAAAGAAAATCACAAAAAGGTACTTCAGGAGAAGCATAGAACTGATACAGACATAGCACCTATGTCTTATTATATAACATCTCCGTAATTAATTATGTACCTCACAAACATAGATTACCTTAACTGGTATACGTATATTAGAAAACATAACATATTTAAAATAGCCTTTCCTTTCAATGTTTTATCAATTTGTTTATTTTTCTAGTTTTTAAGTACATATAAACAGTATATTTTGATATCAGAATGTGATGAGCAAATAAATACAAATTCTTGGTTGTGTCATAAGCACCTAAATGTCAATCCTGAGGGTTCCATTTCCTGATCCCCAGAAACAGTGATAGTGTTGGGACACAGGGCCGGACTGGCCATAGGGCAAACCGGGCACTTGCTATGCCTGATGGTCGGCTCTTAGCAGAGCCGTCACTACTACACAGTAGACACTAGAGGGAGCTGGTGGGGAGGCCAAAAAAACACTTCCTCACCCAGCTCTCTCTAGTCTCTACTCTGTGCTCTCCTCTCCGGAGCTGCCAGCGCTGTTCCTGTCCCCTGTCCCGGCCGCGATATTTACATATGAATGAGCTGCGGACAGGAACTTGCGTTTTCCTGCAACAGAAATCCCTAAATTTGGAGTTTACAAATGGCGACTGTCCCCTAAGTTACCGTGACAGCAGCTGCATGTAAACGCCTGCACACCGCATGTAAAGATACGTGATATGTTTACATTCAATTAGGAATCAATCACTCTCGCTGGACGCAAACTAGCGTCCTCACGTCACCCTAAGCTCAGTATACCGCGATCTGTAGCTCATTATATACTGAGACGCCGCAGCTGAAGCGGATCCCGACAATTATGTCTGGATCCGCCCAGCTGCGCGATTGACAGCTGGCTCTGCCTCTAATTTCTGATATGATCGGTGTTTTGTATATGCCACTCCACTCTGTAGAGTGTGATAGCATAAGAAGTCCATTAGCTCAGTATTTCTCAACCTTTTTTCAGTCATGGAACCCTTGAAAATTATGCAATATCTTGAGGCACCCCAGTCTAAAATGTAAAAAATGATGTGTGTCCCCTTCAAAATCCATACCAGACCCTTATCTATTATAGGGGTTTGGTATAGATTTTAATGAGGGACTCCACACAAAAACTCAAACAAAAACCCCCCTTCACATTAGTCACATTTGGATTGAGTTACTAAAGGTAAATAGGCTGTTCACTTTGCAAGGGAATTTGCACATTACAGGGGAAGATTCCCTTTTGCTTGCACATGATTGAATGATGGCAATCAGCAAACCTTCACCTCATTTACGAAGCTAAGGGAAACTTCCCTCGCAAAGTTCAAATTCCTTTGCAAAGCGAACAGCCTATTTGCCTTTAGTAAATCAATCCCATTATGTAAATTAGTTTCATGTTAAAATATAACATAACTTAACTGTTGCTAATAAAACACAAATTACAAGACCTGAGTATCTTTGTTAGCTGACCGTTGTGTTTGTAAAAAAAATTTGGACTGTTATTGTTTTGTGCAGAAATTGGACTTGGAAAGAACTTCTTAGCTGAAATCATAATACCATTATGTGCTTAACCCTGAAAATAGCACATCTTCTGGGGAATGAACAATGGCAATTTTCAGACCTGAATAAATGCTAGGTAACAGCCATTCCTGCAAGTAACATTCACTAGAAGAAGTATTCATGAACAGTGCATTTTTCTACATATAGGCACCTTTTAAATTAATTATACTGATATAGATCTGTACCTAAGCATAGCACATTTATTATAAACCAAGGACATCCTGAAAGTCACATAGACACATCCTGCCACCAGTGCAAATTTTGTGTACATAGGCTCATTAGTCTTAATCATTCTATGTATGTAATTCTTTACGTGTCTTTCCCAGAGGAGAAGGCCAGATGTCATTTGTAAAACTGGCACACCATATGTGGTATGTTAAACACCAGTTTGCTATGTTATTTATAATAAATAATATAGAGAGAGAGAGTTTAATCTTTTAAATCTGTATCTCTTCTCATGCTGGGGGAGAACTTCTGTTTTGCAGCAGACTGCCTTGTCTCTGAAATGGATGCATGGTGTCTGCGTGTAGGTTTGCAACCTAAGCCAGCACTACAGGAAAAGGCACTCAGCTGCAAAGGGAAGTTCTCCCCCAGCATGAGAAGAGATACAGATTTAAAAGGAAGAGCAGCAAAGAGAAGGGAAACTACCATGGATTACAGTAAGGCACACATTACAGTATTGGTTTATGTTAAAAAATCTGAGGGTTTAATGTCACTTTAAGTGTAGATAGAGGAATCTGTTGCACCTTTTCCATCTGACCACAGAAAATCTGCAGATAATTGTAAGGTGTATGGCCAGCTTTATAGTGTCTAACCCTTGGTTCTCAACTGGTGGGTCGTGACCCAAAAGTGGGTCGCGACGCCATGTTCAGTGGGTTGCCACATGCCTTCCACTATTCTAGGTGAGAGACTCGTCGAGAGACTCCTCAGACTCCCCCCCAGTACAGCACCATCAGTTATCAGTTCTCGCGCCGAGCAGCCATTCAAAATATGTTGCCCAGCCCTGTGTGTAAGCTTGAGGAGGGGTGGGCTGGAAGTATGGCCATAAGGGAGCTCCATCCATATGTGCATTGCTTACAACTCCCACATGTGCCCTGTAGAGGTGCCTGGAATGACATCACATTCTGGCTCCCGGCACCTCTACAGGGCGTGCAAGGGAGCTGTACAAACTATACACATATGGATGGAGCTCCGTCACAACACAGCAGCCCACACTGGACCCCGGGCTGAGGATCCTCTCCAGTTAAGGTAGGGAGACTGAGGGGATCTTAAAAAATTTTAATTTAAATTATAAATGTTTTGGGAGTGTGTATGTGTGTGAGATTATGTCTGTGGTTGTGTGGGTCTGTCAGTATTTGAGGGCCCATTCACACTAGTACAGTGCGTTAATCGCACAGTCCCATGCGATTAACACACTATACCACGCAATCGCACCTACTGCGTGTTCTGGTGTGGAAGATGTGTTGCGTTGACATTCATTTGAATAACGCCCCAAACGTCCAGTAATGCAATGCTGCACATTGCATTAGACCATTAGACCAAGAGTTTTTTTTCTGAAGTATCATTAGCACAGGCATTGTGCAACACAGGTGTTGTGGATAACACATAATTGTTTCATTACTTTGTGATAATTTCACAATTTCTCACATTTTAGGAATATATATTTTGAGTTTGTTGAAGCGCAGTGCTATTTTTCTCTTTTCATATTTGTGCAGTAGTCCATATTAGGAAAGCAGTCTGTTTAACAACCATTGGGTTCCAAGTACCATATGCACTCCTATGGACTTACAGCATAAAAGTATCTGTGGTGCTCAAGGTGACTGCATAGATGGCGCAGTGCAAACACTAGCAGTAAATACAAGGATTTCACCGGCACACATTCAAATATCAATATTGCATTGATATATTTATTTAGTGAAAAAATTTCACATCATGTCATATGGTGCTAACGTTTCAGATTCTCCCAGGGATCCTTCATCAGAGTGACACAGTGATACCAAGCTGGTATCTGAACTGGTATCTGAACATCGCTATCAGAAACAGCTCTTCCTGTTGCTGGCTGATAACACTAAGCCACGGCCTTACAATTAGCAGCAGAGTTGTCAGGCTGCTGCCTTGTGCGCTCTTCCAAGGAGCGTGCACGGCAGGCTGGCAATGCTTTTGCTAATTGCGAGGAATTGGCTTAGCTTTGTCAGCCTGCAAGAGGAAGTCTTGTTACTGGCAGGATCTCCATTTAGGAAACTTTGCAACAGATGAAAAAAAAATATATTTGCTTAAAAAAATGTGTACAGTGGGACACGATGCTAAACAGTGAAAAATAGATTTTGGGTTTATATACACTTTAATGCCTTTACTATTACAATAGCCCACCAATCTTCGGGAACTTTGTATTTTAGCGGCATGTTGTCGATTTGTTGCAACTGATCTATGGTCATTCCTTTGTCTGTCTATGCCATCTTACAAACACCACAATCATAGTGTGGACGTTCAAAAGACCCGTTAAAGCAAGCATCTCAAGCAATATTTGTCAAAATATTATTTTAGCCTTCTTAATTAGACTGATGTGTTTGCTAACACGATGTTACTTTAAATTTTTTTTGCATTGGACTTGCTCTAAAATGGGAAGCGTTAGAGACAAAATCAATTATGAAATGCAGGAAATAAAACCTGAAACCCTAATTGATATTCTGCATGCAGAATGAAGGGGACATAGATGTCAGGAATTTACTGTCCCTCCTTTCATCAGAATGCAACTGAAATTAATAGACAGCGAATGCTCATTAGCTGCTCGTCATGCCTGCGCTTCCTGCATCCACAGTGACATTCAAAGGCATGAAAGTCACCGTTCATGAATTAAAAATCACCCTAAAGAAATGACATTCCATGGCCACATCTACTGAATCAATGTCATCGTGAAGGTAACATAAATTATCTTCAGCTTTTTCAAAATATTGCTGTAGGTACACAGTACTTTTCAGTTAAATATAGATGTTTACCAGTTAGGAAAAGGTTATTTGTATGCCATCGATTGTGTAACATTTCTGTTACACCTTAATAATCTATTAGGCACAGCTCCAAAAGGGAACAAAAATCACAAAACATTCATATGTAGCTATCATTCTTATAGCTCTCAACTGTCCCTAGAATACTCTTCATAAGTCCCTCTTTTTGATTTGATATATTATAGTTAAAATGTAGAAATACACCGAAACCAGTACTATGGGCATTTTTCACGAGTACTTGTACTTATTAGGGTTGCACAGATACCAAGTACAGTACTTGGTACAAGTACAGATACGTTTCGAGCTCCAAGACTAGACTAGAAAAATATTCAAGTTAGGAAGCAGCTGACATTTGTAAGGAGCACACGGAGCTCCTGGGATTTGTACATCTCTGTTTTCTTTTTAAAATAAAAAGATACACCGATACCAGTTTTGCAAGTATAAGTACTGATACTTGCCCAAGGACTTACAAGCACAAGTACTGATACATTTTTGTTTATTGTCATGTGACAGTTTTTCTAAAACAATATCGACTAATGATTTCAGGACAGTGGTGGAGAACCAGAGCTAGGTCCCAGCTGTAACCGCTGCAACCCTGGTAGTTCTCATGAAAATTCCAAGTATCGGCATTGGTACTCGAAAAGTATCGGTGCATCCCTAGTACTTATGAAAATGCCCCGATACTATGCGCTGATACCAGCGCTTGAATTTTTTTTATAGATTTGGCTGCCTGAGGTCCCACGATTCCTGGGGACATCAGACAGCCTGCTGGGGACCTTGCTGTGGCTGTCTTTGACAGCGCAGGTCTGGCCGCACATCTCCTTTCCACTGCCCACAGAGAAACCGCACACCCACCCGTACAGCCCTGGAGAGCCCCATACCTGGCCGTACAGCCCTGGAGAGTCCCACACCCGCCCGTACAGCCCTGGAGAGCCGCACACCCACCCGTACAGCCCTGGAGAGCCCCATACCTGCCCGTACAGCCCTGGAGAGTCCCACACCTGCCCATACAGCCCTGGAGAGACCCACACCTGCCCATACAGTCCTGGAGAGACCCACATGCAGCCCATGTGAGACCTGCAGCCAGCCCTGGTAAGACCTGCACGCAGCACTGGTGGGACCCTGCACGCAGCCCTGGTGAGACACAGCACACAGCCCTGGTGAGACACAGCACACAGCCCTGGTGAGACTACACAGCCCTGGTGAGACTGCACACATCCCTGGTGAGACCGCATGCAGTCCTTGTGAGACCGCACACAACCCTGGTGAGACCACACACAGCCCCCCAGTGAGACCCGGCACATCCTCCTAAAACCCTGCACAGCCCTGGTCAGACACCGCACAGCCCTGGTCAGACACTGCACAGCCCTGGTCAGACCCCACACAGCCTCTTGAGATACACAGACCTAGTGGACAACACAGAATATGTAGCTTCATATTATTCTGCATTGCTGTATAATGGATTGCTGGGAGTTGTAGTCCTCTATAGCTGATGGTATTCTGCATTACTGTATAATGTATTGCTGTTTTCTGTAGTCCTCTATCACTGGTGGTATTCTGTATTGCTGTATAATAGATTGAGCACTTTCACATGAGCAGGAGGAGAGAGTAAACCATAAGGAAGGTCTTTCACAAAGCTGTGTCGGAACCAGGGATGTGCGGCCAGGTGAGGCAGAACCCCATCTAGTATTATAGAAGTAAAAGTGATCAGCTTTAAGTCTGAATCTGACATCTTTTTATCCATTTAGATCGGCTTGTAACAGGTTACACAGCAGGGAAAGCCTCCTCGCTGCGTAACCTTTCATGCATGGAGCACTGCCTGTTAATTGCTGTATAATGTATTTTCTGAGATTTGTAGTCCTCTCTAGTTAGTGCTATTCTGCATTGCTGTATAATGTATTGCTGCTATTTGTAGTCCTCTATAGCCAGCGCCTTTCTGCATTGCTGTACAATGCCTTTCTGGTATTTGTAGTCCTCTATAGCTGGTTGTGTTCTGTATTGCTGTATAATGTATTGCTGGGATTTGTAGCTCCTCTACAGCTTGGAGTCAGTGGTCGAACTACCAGAGTCGCAGTGGTTGCAGCTGTGACTGGGCCCTAGTACTCCACCACTGTCCTAAAATCTGTATTGTCTGTATTGTATGAGAAAAACTGTCACATGATGCTAATAAACAAGTATTGGTAATTGTTATCGGGTACTTGAGGAAAAGTATCGGTACTTGTACTTGGTATGGAAAAATTGGCATTGATGCATCCCTATTGTCTATTATATCAAGAGTCCTCAAATACAAAGTTCTGTTTGGAACCAACTGATGGACTAATGGAGGAGCATTTTTCAATCAAAAGAGATTAATATTACTCCCAGCATTTGTCGCATATTTATCTGTTGTGCCTAGAGATAAGTTCACTCATATAACTACTGTGATTGCAATAGGGATACTGGGCATAGCCAGTGTTCCAAGTATGTGTATATGAGCTTCCAATTGAATATTAAGGGGATGCATTTAATATATGTTATGTGATCTTATTGTCCATGCTCCTGGTTGTAATATAGTGGATGATTGACATTCTAGTCCATACTTATTGCCACATGTCTCTTTAGATACTCCTCGCTTAACGACTTACCTGTTTTGCGACCACTCGCACTTACGACCGTCCTCCGAGCGACCTCCGACCTCGCGCGTCAGCGCCAGTGCGACGTGTCGCAGGGGGAAGTGACGTCCTCCGTTCTTCACAGCGCGTCCCCGTGAGTATTTTCATTGCCCAATGTACAGTACACTGTTCAGTACTGTACATCGGCAACGCTATACAGTACTGTACTAATGCAGTAGAGTACTGTATAGAGTTCCTCACTTAACGACCAATTCGTTTAACGACCTGGTCGTAGGAACGGAACTCGGTCGTTAAGTGAGGAATACCTGTATTGGGACTTATTGAGCCAGCTCCCTGCGTTTGTATTATTAGCTGCTCAGATTTGAGGGTGTCTTAGGTTTCTAGCACCTATGCCCCAGACTCAGAGTATATTGAATTCAGGTAAAGTTTGGCCTCTTAATGGGTCCCAATATGGTGTTTGTATCCAGGTACACATTTTTCATTTACAAAATTTTTATAAAAATTTTAACAAATATTAACAAATCTAACAAGTAAAGAACAAAGTATCACAGATAGCGACCAAGCAGAAATCGTGTCACCCAGTCAATAAATATACATTGTAGTATAATATCGCAATTAAAGAACATATGGCATTATTCATTAGGTGCAGATAATGCAAGAACTAGATCAATGTGCAGAGGATAGGCCTCTTTTATATCAACTTAATATAAGCATATATTCATAATTCCTTGACTGCAGCATATCAAGGGGAGAGACAGGTGAAAAGGAGAGGAGGGAGGAGTGAAACAATAAAAGAAAAGAGGAAATAGGAAGTAGCGCTAGGCACCCCTATAAAATAACTCTCAGAGAACCAAATGGGTCAAAAGGCTGTCAAGCTCTCCAGGGGCAAAGTGGGAGGAGCGCATTGAATCCAAGGATCCCAGATTCTAATGAATCATTTCTGCATGTCCAAGAGAATGCTAGACAATTTCTCATTGACAAAAAAGAAATCAACCCTGCGACATACATCTGTAAAGGAAACAAATTGCTTTTTCCATGCCTGAACTATGGCCTGTTTAATAGCCAAAAGAATATAAGCTGCTAATTTATGCTTTGACTTCGTAAGGGTTGCAGGTTTGAGATGTAAAAGTGCAAACCAGAGATCCTTGGATACCTCTTTATGGAAAGATCCTGGAACAAGTGGAATGTGTGCGCCCAAAGCCTGCTAATCATGGGGCAGGACCACTAAATGTGTAAAACATCCCCATTAGCTAACAGCCACAAAAACAGGAGGCAGACTGATGAGGGTATAAATGGGCTAATCTGGTGGGGACCATGTACCACCTTATTAAAGCGGTCTCCAATTAAGTAATATTGAATGTGCCTGTGGCTGTTGTGGTCCAGATCTGCTGGCATTCCGCCTCAGATTTGGAAGCATGAGATCTCGTTCCCATCTCTGGACATAGCCATGATGCAATTGGGAGGAGACAGAGTTGAGGTGTGCATAAAGTATAGATATCAATTTTGGTTGTAAGGGTGTATGATGATATATGTATTCAAAAGTGGACAAAGGGATTGGCGAGATGAGAAGAAACCCAGTGTCAGAGCTGTAAATAACGGAAATATTTCACTGCCGGGGTATGTAAAGTCTTCTGAATGGAGGACCAGCTGCGGATTATTTCTCCATCCAAAAAATTATGGAGACAGGAAAACTTATGAGATGTCCACCACATAAATGCCCCCCATGAGTCCAGGCCCGGGGGGAAACAACGGATTGCCCAGGATCGGAAGCAGAGGTAAATTAAGAGAAATCAATTTGCTATAATATTTAGTGCTATCCCAGACTTTAAGGGTCAAACGCATTATAGGGCTCATGGTACTGGGGCGCGTAGGTGGTGGAAGCCAAAGCAGTGCCCTAACCTAGGTGGGGGAGCAGAAAAAGCTCTCTAGCTCAGTCCACAGCGGGGCCTGCTATAGTAAAAATAGGTTAGTTAGTGGTGAAATCTGTGCTGCCTGGAAATATTTGGTAAGGATTGGAAGACCCAGACTCCTTTGCCTTCTATGGGCGCATATCATAAATCTAGGAATTCTAGGTCGCTTATTATTCCAAATAAAAGCCATCACCTGGTTTTGGAGGGCTCGTAAAACATAATCTGGTATTGGCCAGGTACACATTTTTAATGATTTTGGAAATAAATGATGTTTGTGGATTGGAATAGGTCTAAATTGATTTTGATTATGATGATTATTGAAGTTACTCTACTGTATTAGTAAACTAGAGTTCTACACATAATCCAGTTTTGTTGTAGTCCTAAACAGCAAATGGCAACAAGCACCTTTTTCTTCATCCAAATCTCTAATGTGAGCTTCCAGGGGGAGAACCTGAAAATCAGCCATACATCGGCCGACCCGAAGTGCAGAAGGAGTTTGACTCAGCCGATCCAACATCTTGATCAGCTGAGCTGAACCTCCGGCAGGCTACTCGCTGCTGTTCGCCCTATTCTCATAGATGCCGAACAGCAGTGAGTGAATAGCAAATGCCGCCAAGAGAAAACGATTGGGCGGAGCTAGCAGTGACAGCTAGCTCCGCCCAATTGTTTTCTATTGGCCAGGACCAGCTGTCATTACAATGAGAGCTTGTAGGAGCCGGCGGTGGTATCAAAGCCGGCTCTGCTGAGTTGTCATGGTACTGGCACATCAGCGTCCCCTGATTACCAGGTAACCAGGGGACACTGAACTGTCGGTACCATGAGAGCTCAGCAGAGTCGGCTTTCATATCACCGCCGGTTCTGCTAAGCTCTCATCGTAATGACAGATGGGCGTCCTTGGTTACCTGGTAACGAGGGACGCCCATCTGTCATTACACACTGAGAACCCGACGGAGCCGCTGTGATATCACAGCGGCTCCGCTGGGTTCTCAGTGTAATGACAGAACGGTGTCTCTGGTTACCAGGTAACCAGAGACGCCGGCTACAGGCTGTCGGCCGGCCAATGGCTGGCTGTTCGGCCAGGTTCGAATTTCGCCTGGGCTCAGTCGAGTCAAAGCATATGCCTTCGGCTCGACTGAGCCCCTCGGCCAACTTCGGGAGCTGTAAGGGCTACAGTGAATAGCACGTACAGCAGCCCTTCAGTTCTACTGAACCGAAGGGGTCCTGGGGCCGAAGCTAGCCGAAGGATCAGCCGAAGCTATGGCTAGATCCTTCGGCAGCTTTGTGAATAACCCCTTTATTTTAAACTAAAAACTATTGTCATGGGAATTGATCAAAACTGGAGCAAAATAACCTGCAGAAGTTGTCCAGTTAAGGTTTGAAAATAAAAGGTGGATGGTGATTGTGCCATGACTAACTGCTCCAGATTCTGTCTGCTCCAGTTTTGATAAATTCCACTCTGTGTTTTTAACTTTACTTATTCCAATCCACCAAGGTCACAATCCAGCTATAAGCAAGTTCAAAAGTAAGTTGAGAGCTACTTATATTACACCTTTAAATTCTTAACCACTCCCTATAATTAGAAAACTGAAAGGAAGAAAAAAGTGATAGCAGAGAGTCCAAAAAGAAGAGGAAACACTTGTTCAAAAAACAGTCAGCAAGCAGTCAAGAGATCTCAAATAAAAGCACAACATGTGTGATTTTTAACTCCACTTACTCAATTTCACTTGTTTCACAATCTCTCACCTCCATGAGCAACTGTCAGAATGAAAAACATTAGTACTACTGTATACTGTTTTCACTGTACATTTGTCCCTGTCCGTGTATATATACTTTTCTGAAATAAAAAAAGTATTACAATTGTATTCCAGGAGCATACTGAGGTTATATTCCATTGTTTATACCCAGACACATTAACATGCATCTTACAAAAATTGATGAAGACAAAGAGCTCTGGAGCCCCGATCTACTGCCCAACAGCGGCACCTATCACACAATTTTACTACACTTGCATTAAGGTAGCGGAGTGCACTGCACTGTTGAGGGACTAGCACATGGAGCTTGCGCAAAAGACCTAGGTCATGTGGCAACACTGACAGTGGAACTGAGCAGATCTTCATGATATTTTCCAAATTGTAATGTAAATGTATTTTATATTAAAAACCACAAGAAAATAGCAGAGGATATGGCTTCTCAAGCCTATTGAAAGGAATTCAACTACAGTCAATCGGAGGGTCATTAGAAAGTATCCTATTAGTATATTATGAGGTCAAAATAAAAGATTGCAGAAGTTTTGTAATAGTTGGTAATGAATCAATCATTGATTTCCAGACCTCAGAGAAATTCTGTTTTTGTGTGTCCTTGTTAAGCTCATCTCAACCCAATCATTTGCGTAAATTGAATAAAATAGTGAAGTACTATTGGGGGCGCAGGATGTTAGGACCCAGAAGCTGGGGTCTGATTGTTGCTGCAACTGCCACGACGCCTAATCCAGGATAAGCAGAGTCCAGTGTAAACTTTTTTTTTTTTCATACATTTAATGCATACATTTACCAAAGCATTAAGACAGTTCATTGGCCATGCTCTGTAGTGGAGTGCTTCAGGATTTGGGGTCATGCATAAACAGGCACATTGATGCACAGAAATTCCCACTGTGTGCATACTAAATGATCCCTATTCTGATTAACCGCTATACATATATATGAGAATATTAATGTATTTTTCCGGAACATAGTTTTTCTGGTGCAGACGCATGGTAATAATATCCTGTCAGAAATGTCACCCTTTTACTAGGTTTCTAGCCTGTTTTCCAGATGGAGCCTGTTTAAGATTACAGAAGAGAATTAGCAGAAAGAAAACAAAATGTAAATTGCTTTAGTGTCAGCAGAACGAGTGCTACTAAGATGATACATGTCATAAACTGTCTACTTAATGCAGAATAAAGACGCATCCAAATTGTGTATGCTACAACCTTTCAGAAATAAATATCTCTGCAAACAGCAAACAATTATCCCAAATTTTCCATGACTCTTTCATTTTCTCCTTTAAACTGAGTTGCTTTTATGTATCCAATTATTATATTTTATAGCCAGACCCCCAAGTTGAGTTGTTCATCCAATTTTATTGAATCTTTGAATCAAGTACATTTTTATCATGGAATTTAGTCTCTTTGCTATTTGGAATTCCATTAGGAATAATTTTAGATTTAATAGATGTTCATGAAACTTCCCGGAGAGCCCATTATTTTGTCTGAGAAGCATTGCACATGGTAGAGGCAAAGTAATAGATTCTAGACAGGGGATCCTACTATAAAAGAGGAGAACATGCACATAAGGAGTTACGTTTACATAAGGGGAGCGTTAATGTGTATATACTGTATAGCCCCCCTTTTTAAGTTTTGGATAGAGTGTAAAAAGGTATAAAACCATTTTATTTTTGCTGTTTGCATCTTATTGAGCTTTCACTCAATTTTCTGTCCCTGAGACACAACAGTAATTTTGTTCAATAAAACAAAGTGAATTCCTCTCCAAGACACTTTGACAACTCTAAAAATCTGGATTTCCCATCACTTTCTACCTAGTGGACACCAGGATAAAAAGAGAGGGCAAATCTACCTAGTGGGAACCTAGACAACAATAAAAGATAGGAGTTCTGAGCTACAGGAAGGGTTAGTGTGAGGATTAGAGATACAAGGAAAGTCAGTGTGAGGGATATTGTTAGCATTAGAGTTAAAGGAAGGGCTAGTGTGAGGGTTAGTGCTAGAGTGCTATGGTTAATAATATATCTTGACCAGACAAATCTATTTTTTAAACTAACAAATGGACCTGCAAGAACCCAAAAGCACTCTTTCTGTTTTAGTGGCCAAACAAAAGCTGATCCACATAGTAAATATCTGATCAGAGTTCCTGTATGACTTTATTTGGTTGTGGAGGGCACAGTATAACTTTAATAGGAGTAGTCTTTACACTGTACCATATTCCAAGAGAACTGTGGCAGAGGTGCATTATGATTTTTGGCTTCCTATGCATTGGTTAATAATTACTTGCACCATTTTTGATGCAGCATCAAATGTATGGTCTATTTTTGGTATGCCTAATGTCGTATTGATATTTTTATGATCATTTACAGTGTGCATTTACTTATACAGTAAGTAGTATTGCTGGTGATAGTAATAATGTCCATTAAGCAACATCAAGTAATATGACAAGCCTTAACATGACGAGCATTAAAAAGCACATCAGGGACAGCATTAAAAAGTAAATATATGATAAACACAGACAATGCCATACTTACCTAATTTTGAAAACAAGAATGAGGATACGTATAGATTGCACTTGATATTGTGCTCAGAGATTTCCATCTTAATGCAAAAAAGGGAATTCAGATATAATTTGTTAGTCAACTATATCTACATTTGTGAGTGTATCTAACTCTACTCTCCAAATAGCTTATTAATACTGCTGTCCAGGGGTGGCTCCCCTGCTCCTCCATAGAGTGGAGTCACCCTAAAGGAGAACTATGAGGTGAGTGCTTTTCACTCACCTCATAGTTCTAGCCGACCTGTGACAATGAGACTGTCACAGGTCGGCTCAGTTGATCGGGAGGTGAGCGAACATACCAGCGTTCGCTCACCACTCGATCCTGTCACGGCTCTCTGCCATGACAGGGGAGAGGCTGGATTCCCCCCCTCCCCGCTCCGATCCGCCAGCGCTGACTGGCGGAACGGACGGGGGAGGGGGCGGGTACAGCTGGCTCTGCCTCTAGGTAGGCAGAGCCAGCTGTCAGTCACGCAGCTGGGCGGATCCAGACATAATTGTCGGGATCCGCTTCAGCTGCAGCGTCTCAGTATACCGCAAGCTGTAGCTCGCGGTATACTGAGCTTAAGGTGACGGGAGGACGCTAGTTTGTGTCCTCCCATTACCCTAAAGAGAACTATGGGGAAAAGCCTTAACCCCATAGTTCTCACTTAAGACAGGAAATAAAGGGGGGAAAAGGCCTAAAAATAGAAGACTAGTGCAGCCATCACATTTAAGGACTGGTTACATTTCTGGGCTCAGAGCTTGTGCTCTGATGGCCACAGGGGTTTACAGTACAGTTATGTTTTCTGTTCAACCAAAGAATCCCCCCTTCCCAATGTTCTACATGTAATAAGAAGACATTATTCATTTCAGCATAATTTTAAAGCATGATATGGTTTTATTTAAAATTTGCTACATAGCTAATTTATATCTTTCTTTTCACAGCAGCCCCTGCTGAATCTTCATAATCATTACTTGGGTGGGAACATCTTGTCCATTACTGTATTTAATTCAAAATAAAATATTTTACATGACAGATATAAGCACATATGAGTTCTTGTCTCTGCGTGGAAAGAGTTTATAATTTGACAAGTATTTGTTTTCAACTAAAATTCAATGCGAGTAATGAGGTGAAGCCAATAAGAGAAAAAATCCAATGTTTTGTTTTTGCAGAACTGAAAATATTACAATATATTTAGCAGCAATATTAAAGGCGCTCCACTTTGTTTTCTTGTTATGTTCACCCATGTTTTAAGCAACATTTTTTAAAATTAAGAAATAAAAATAAACAAAATGTATCTAGTTTGTTTGTATGTTCCTGCACATGCATTTTGTTGCTCAAAGTATATGTGAAGTCAAATAGAGAAAAGTCCGCTATTACATAAAAACAAAATTCTAATGGTCAAATAAATCATCTTTTTTCAAGAAATGTTTGTATACCTTAATTCTATTCCGTAGTCATGAGACTGGATGACCTCTGTCCATCTCTCTCCCTGAGTTGGGAAGGGGCAGGGGGGTGCAATACGTGAGGGCAAGCAGCCAAAAAACATGTAGGACAGTGGAAAAACGTGCTATAAATAAAACAGTGCAGGGCTGGCGGGGGGTGTGGCGCAAAGTTGACTGCAAGCAGTTCATGTTTCAGCATGGTGCAAGGATTTTTGCCTACACAGGCGGAGGTGCATTTTTACACCAAACCCCCTCCCCGAAGGAGATTGTCGAGGGGGGAATATTCCCTCCATAAGACGCAGATACATTTGGGGGGAAAAAAGTGCGTCTCATGGAGTGAAAAATACGGTACTTTGTTCATGAAAATACTAATACAATAGCATTATAGTACAGTAACTGTTAAATGCAACTATATTCTAGTCTTTGTTTCTATAATGACATTGTATTACTAGGACTTTCATGATTACAGTAATTAAAACAGCCTTCTATCATACAGGGAACTACAAGTCCCAGCTGAACTGCCGACTTGTAGTTTTCTAGTAATACAATGACATTATAGAACATGGAAGAGAATATAGTCAATTTCAGCCATGTTCTATTCCATATTCTATAATGACAAGCACTTACCGCAGTGGTCACGGTCCTCTTGGCTTCTCCTCACAGCTGGAGGAAGCTCTTGCAGGAGGCTGTAAAACACACTAGCGTGTGGGGACTAGGTGGCCGGCCCGCCCGCTTGTCACTGCCCTGCGGCTGGGACAGCTGCACCGTCGCAACCCCCGTTTCTATGCCACTGCCAGGGTCGGGGCCCCTTCTTCCTTCCTGGGCCCCCCCTAAGTGGCGGAACGCCAGGGCCCGGTCGCACATGCGACCGCTGCGGCACTGGTAGTACCGCCACTGATAGTAATGTTATCTCTGTTATTTACTTTATATATAAAACACTTCACACACTGCATATAAATTATGAATTGGGCACTATGACTTTAAGAGGTTTACAAGCTCACAGAGAAAGACAGATACACACATCCACAGTGACACATACACATACACACTGTAGAGGACAGCAAGGCTGGGTCCTGAATGGGCGATATGTATCGCCCCTATTTGGGATGTGGTCCCTTTAAGGTGAGCCGCAGGGCTAACCTTCATGCCAGAGGAAGGGGTTTAAAAGGTCGGCAACTCCCAGAGAGGTTGGTGGGAGTTGAGGAGGAAGTCATCAGCGGTAGCTGTGTGTGAATGAGAGGGAGCTGCTGGATTGCTGTGCTACTGTGCTGTGCGGCAGGACCAACATTCCTGGGAAGGGATTCACCAGGTCTGGGACTTTATACAACCAGCCTATGAGACATCTTTTGTTTTGTCATTTGTGCTGAAGATAAGCCAATATTTGTGTTTACCTTCTTTCTGCTGCCCTTCAAGAGCAAATAAAAAGACGTGTTTTGGGAAACCCGCTGTGCGAGTGCTCTGTGAGCTCCCCAACATCACAACACATACAAACATAGTGACATACAAACACATCCACAGTGAGACACACACACACACACACACACACACACACACACACACACACAAAGATAGTGACATACACACACACCCAAACATAGTGACATACACACACATACATAGTGACATTCACACACATACAAATATAGTGACATTCACACACCTACAAACATAGTGACATTCACACACATACAAACATAGTGACATTCACACACATACAAACATAGTGACATATACATCAACGCAGCAAAACAAATGACAAACGCACTCAACAATTTGTCACCAACTATACAGTAAGGTATACAGTATAAAGTAGCGGACCGCACTATAAGAGGTGCCTTGGCGCGGCTGTGCGGCTTTCACATTTTCTGCAGAAGACGTGTATCCAAACCTCTGTTTTTAACCTCAGTGGTGAGACAAGTTGTTTTACATGCTGACTTGTGAGTGTGCCATGATGCCTTTCTACTATATACATCAACCCAGCGTGTCACAATATTTTGGGAGATTCGGAGATTCAGATGTATCCGAATTCCAAATTACAGGTATAACGAATGCAAACGAATCCGAATTTCCGATTCGTTTTTTTGGACGAACTTTCGTTGCAGCAAAGTGACATTTGAACTTTTTTCCCTCTTAAATGTCACTTTGCTGCAACGAACTAACAAAACGAAACAAAATGTCGTACGGATTTCCGCTAACGAATTTCGTCCGAATCCAAATTCCGAAGCGAATTGACTTTCGGACCCGAATTCCGAAAAACGAAATAAAGCAAAAACCGAATCAAAACTTAACTAATTTGTTGCTGGTGCACATGTCTAGAGCCTGTAGCGCTTTTACCCAGTGCAATGCATTGCAGCATATTGTTGGGGACAGAACATAGAGGTAATAATGAATTGTTGTGTGTTCATGCATTTGGCTACAAGGTACAATTATGTTTGAGTGTATATACTGTATATAGATATGTGGTGCAAATGTCCTTTGGTGTAGTGTCTAATAATGTCTAGGTTATTACCTATATACACTGAGTTGGTGCTTATAAAACATTTACAAAAAAATGTATATATTTACAGCTCAGGCTAGTTCTCTCTGATTTGACACACATATACTCAAACCCCTACAGCTTGTCTAGCTGAAGTTAATTAGCAGACCTGTCAGGAAAAAAATCCAAACATGGTCCACGGCATTGGGAGTCTCACCATCCTGCTCATGAGAAACCAGCTCCAGCGTACATTTTGTAAATAACAGGTAGAGACCTATGTTTCTTTACCACAGGGACTTGCTAGTATCACCTTGAAATGAATAATTAGGAAACCCTGGCACACATACTTACCATCATATACTTTTCTGGACAACATAACCATTTTTAAAGTCACTTGTACTGCACTTTTATTCAGCAAGGCAGTAAACAAACATAGCATCAATGCGGGTGGACTTTGTACTGCAAGTCCAAAGCATAATACAAAACATCTACTCATACAAGCCACTAACCCCTAATGGGTTCTCCAAAAAAACAGACAGCTTTGGTACATTTGTAGTGTTCTGTCAGCAGTCAGCCTTTTCATGCTGCAGCAGGCTCTCAACAGCAGGGAGAGTGAAAGAAAGAGCCCAAACATCAGTCAGCTCACATATAAAAAAGGCCTGTGGACAGTCAACGAGGGTCTTGCTGACAGGTAAGATTTGGATGTATGACTGGAGTCCACAAGCTTGCCAGTCAGTGATTATAATATATGTGCATACGTATATAGATAGATCTGACATTGCATTTAACTTTGCTGTGCTGTTTATTATTCTATGTTATCAACAATTTCAGGCTAAGGGAAGCATATCAGAGGCAGATGGCAATATTCCTCGGTGGGATTTATGGAAAGGAAAATCAGCTGCGTGTTAGAAAATACCCCCTATATATACTATGTATACTAATATATACAGTATCTCACAGAAGTGAGTACACCCCTTACAATTTTGTAAATATGTTCTTATATCATTTCATGTGACGACACAGAAGAAATTACACTTTGCTACAATGTAAAGTAGTGAGTGTACAGCTTGTATATCAGTGTACAATTGCTGAACCCTCAAAAAAACTCAACACACAGCCATTAACCCTTTCGCTGCCAAGCCCTCCGGAACATTTTTCAAATCAGCTGGCCAAGCCATTTTTGAATTTTCTGCAATTTTTTCCTATTGATTTGATTTTCAACTGCTGCGTTGCTAGCGTTTGTAAAAGACCCCCCAAACCATATATTTTCTGAAAGCGCAGGCCCGGTAGAATAAAAAGATGGTGATACTAAATTTGTAGGCCCTGCGATAATTGCGCAAATGTTTCTCAAATTAATATTAAACCGATAAAAATACACAAAACACTGATCAAAGGAGATCTGCTGGACTGTCATGTCCTGGTGCAAGCCCGACCCCCTGCTGGTATTTACCTCCCACACCTGTGTCATCAAGGCATATATGCTGGGATGGGGACAGGGGCATATGATGGAACCTTCTTCCTGTGTGACACTAACCTAGCCCACCAGCAAGACCTTTGGACAAGACAAGTCTTTCTGAACTCTGCAATCAAGAATGTGATTCGCTGAGATGTGCTGGAGAGGCGTGTTCTGAGAACAGGAGAAAAACCCCATGGCATGTGTGAAAGACCCCCCCACTCCTTCAACCTCTGCAGCAATGCTGGCAGCACTCATACGTCTATTTCCCAAAAGCAACCTCTGGATATGACGCTGAGCACGTGCACTCAACCTCTTTGGTCGACCATGGCGAGGCCTGTTCTGAGTGGAACCTGTCCTGTTAAACTGCTGTATGGTCTTGGCCACCGTGCTGCAGCTCAGTTTCAGGGTCTTGGCAATCTTCTTATAGCCCAGGCCAACTTTATGTAGAGCAACAATTCTTTTTTTCAGATCCTCAGAGAGTTCTTTGCCATGAGGTGCCGTGTTGAACTTCCAGTGACCAGTATGAGAGAGTGAGAGCATAACACCAAATTTAACACACCTGATCCCCATTCACACCTGAGACCTTGTAACACTAACAAGTCACATGACATCGGGGAGGGAAAATGGCTAATTGGGCCCAATTTGGACATTTTCACTTAGGGGTATACTAACTTTTGTTGCCAGCAGATTAGACATTAATGGCTGTGTGTTGAGTTATTTTGAGGGGACAGCAAATGTACACTGATATACAAGCTGTATGCTCACTACTTTACATTGTAGCAAAGTGTAATTTCTTCTGTGTCATCACATGAAGTGATATAATAAAATATTTACAAAAATGTGAGGGGTGTACTCACTTCTGTGAGATACTGTTGGAACCTAAAAAAATTGACATCTATGATACAGCTTTGATGGAAAGGTTCCTTGATATTGTGAACTGCCCGTGGCTGTTTGATATGCAAATGAAGACCATCAAAGGGTTCCTGGGGCTGGACACTGATCAAAGGAGATCTGCTGGACTGTCATGTCCTGGTGCAAGCCCGACCCCCTGCTGGTATTTACCTCCCACACCTGTGTCATCAAGGCATATATGCTGGGATGGGGACAGGGGCATATGATGGAACCTTCTTCCTGTGTGACACTAACCTAGCCCACCAGCAAGACCTTTGGACAAGACAAGTCTTTCTGAACTCTGCAATCAAGAATGTGATTCGCTGAGATGTGCTGGAGAGGCGTGTTCTGAGAACAGGAGAAAAACCCCATGGCATGTGTGAATGAGTGAGAGAATGGTGTAGCTAGCTGTAGGATCCTTAACCTCAATTCCTATCCCCAATTCCCCTTTCAAATTCCCTTAATTGTAGTTAGAATGTATGTATATCCCTATTTGTAAATAAACCCAACACTTATTTAAGATTCAGTTGTTCATCAGTAATTTAAGGCACCTCCAAATCAGAGCACATTCTACATTTGCACATTCTACAGATACTGTACCTTTTTATAGGTATATATTAATAAAAAGCTGTTTTAGTTAAGTCACTCTGTAATTTCTATTTACTGACCCTCATCCCATAATTTAATATATAAGGGAAGCCACAGAACTATTTAAACCAAATACATAGAACAATTAATATTCTCAGAGTTAGCCACCGCACACTAATTGTAAGGTAAATGCCCAGGTACACATCCAAAAAAATATTTATACACATGCAAAGTAGATATAGGAGACACACAGTGCCTTGAGAAAGATGGACTGAGTGCCATCGAAACATTGACAATATAATGCTTATGGTTTGACTTCTCTCCACTGCAAGATCTATGAATGCCTCTATATCTACTTTGGATTTGTGTAGAACAATTAATATGTATTTGTAACCTTTGGTTCTAGCTCCGAGGTCCAGTTCTATTGCAGAGCCGTAGCTAGCTCCTTTTGTGCCCGAGGCAAGAACAGAAAATTGTGCCCCCCCCCCAAAAAAGACACACG
Source organism: Nanorana parkeri (assembly GCF_000935625.1). Taxonomy (NCBI): domain Eukaryota; kingdom Metazoa; phylum Chordata; class Amphibia; order Anura; family Dicroglossidae; genus Nanorana; species Nanorana parkeri. The sequence continues at coordinate 1,456,678 of NW_017306511.1, forward strand.
CGCAACATTATGTGATGTCATGTGCCCCGCCTCCAGGATGGTGGCACGCATGCGCAGAATGCGCTGGTGGCCAAACCAAAATAGCATAAAACTTTGTTTTGTTTGATTAAACTAATGAAAACATTTTTAGTTTCTATTTTGTCCGAAACAAATTTGTCACTTCAGGATGGCTAAGCAGTGAGGAGAGAAAGTGCCACTGGCTGTCAGATCCTGACCAAGCGGGTCTCTCTCTCCTCTCCGCTAGGCCTTCATGAATGACAGCTCTCTCCTCAGCCCCCTGCTGGCTGCAGTGCTCCATTTCTCAATGGATCCCCGCTGCCTCTGCCCATACAGGCGGGGGAGAGCAGCGGGGATCCAAGGAGAAGCTGGAGCCTGTGCCACCCCTCTTCTCCTTGCAGAGCCGTGGCTGTCTTGGAGCCTGTGCTTGCCATGACAACAGGCCCTGGCTGCGCCCCCTCTCAGCTGCACATGAGGCGAGTGCCTCACTCGCCCCATGGTAGCTACAGCCCTGTTCTAATGCCTATGCATCTGCTCAGCTTATGACATTTTGAGCAAAATGTATGGTTCTGAATATGGTGTAACGTCTCTCTGCCTGGTCAGACACTTCCCTTTCTCCTTATCAACACAAGCGTATGTTGTTGAAATCCAGAATGGGCATTTCTTTCTATTGCTTTAATTAAGAGATGGTACCCTCCCTGTATGTCCCACCCTCTGTCGAACCCACTCCAAGCTTATTTGGGTCTCATCTGCAGCAGATGATTGGGGTTGAAAAGCCCTGCCTCGTAGTGTCTTAGGCAATGCTCACAACATGCAGCTGGAGTTCAAGGATACCTGATAAAGTTCAGCAGTTTTTTGTATCATGACATAAGCAAACTGAAAAACATAAAAAAAGTTTAATGGGAAAAGGAGTGTTATCTGCTTCTCTTTGTCTGCAAATAGGACTAGGTATCTTACAACCATTGAATTTCAAAGTATACATAGCTCAATCCCTATAGTTGGACAACACCGACCCAACCAGTCACATCAATCAGGTGCAGGCTCCAAACATACAGTATGTGCTGGTGAAACAAAATCCTGAAATTTCAATGTAGAGCCATACATCTGACAGTTCATCTCTATGATTAAGCCTATCTGGTGGAATGTGTGAGAGGCTATAGGATCAGTTTGGGATGATTTTACTGTGTACTTGGATGGTACGGACTTTCAATAAAATGTGATTCTTTTTATGAACTGTCGGATGTGCAACTCTACGTTGGAATTTTAGGTATCTTACAAATTAAACTCCTGTTGCAGGGGATGCCTCTAATTTGAATTTAATTTCTGTGCAGACACTGTGCAAAAGCAGTGAGTCAATCACAGAACCAGAAATGAGATGCAACATTAGAACTTTTGTCAGTTTAAAAAAAATCATAATTGGCACGAGACAAAAATTACAAAATGGCTTATGAGGGTAATAAAACTGATATTATTTTAGCAAAAAAATGTTTTTATTTCAAGTAAAAACTATTTTAGCTGACCAAAATCTGTTCAAGTATAGCATGTACCAGATATTTCTCATATATACGGAATATCAGCATATGTGAATAGTCTGAGCTGTTATGAGAACCTGGTGCCCCAAATAGGGTGTGAGATTTAGCTTTCAATGGTAGCACATTAATGACGGAGTCCACTCGCTTACCACGTCTTTTAAAGGGCCTCTTTGCCCACTTTTATTAGAACCAACATAAAAGTCCACACCGGTGTTTCCCTCGCAGGGGTCTTTAAACACAGTACAGCAAATAATGTTTGTCCAAGTCTCACCGACTCCAGGTTGTCACACATACTCCACCTGTAAACAGCTCTCTCAGCCTCCTCGGCTGTCTTCCCGTGCCTCTAGCACACACAGACACCTGGCTCCCCTCTGCCTTCTGGGTGGAGTCCTCCTGACTCTTGAACATCCCTGTTCCTCTTCCCAGCTGGAGCCCAGAACACTATCCCGCACACTTTCCATAAATGCAGTGCACAGGTGTGCAATCAGGTGCTGGTCACTACTAAACAATGGACCCAGGAATGGAGATTTCATCCCTCCCAATTCTCTTAGAAATCTCCCAGTTCCAGGATCCCATGCCAAATCCAGAAATCCTGGGAAGAGCCACAAAGTCAGCTCTCTCCCAGTACAAAAACCTGCCTCCTGGAACCGCTCAGCCCCTTTTGGATGAGACTCCTGGGTGACTACAACCCCCGGTTCTACCGTGGGATTGCCACACAATACCACAAGGGGAAGTGATAGATTCTCTTTAACTGTACCACTGGCATGTGGGAAATTAAGCACAACCTATTTACTGACTAATCAAAGATGTTATATGTGTGTCAGGACCGTTTGGGTGCCTTGCATGGCCTTGTGAAAAGCATAAATTGTGAGACAGCATTTTTTTGTGCTTTCAGGCACAAAATGTGTAGTGCTGCACAGTAATTAACATCCAGTGAAGTCTTTTTACAAACATGCCTTATAAACTTATGATCATGGCTGAAAGCTCTAACAAGCAGATATTTAAATACACATCCTATTAGATGTATTTAGATTTTAAAAAATCCAGGGGATTTTTCGGGCTGGCCCATTCTGCCATTCAATCAATGTTGAAGCAAATTCCAAGGTTAAGTATACTTCTGTGCACCTGCTTGTGACACATATTTCTGCTCTGGCAGTGATGGGAAAGTGTCATGCCAAGTGAATGTTCTTTACAGGGATTAATTTCTCTTCCAGTTTACGTCTTTGCTTTATAGCAGTATATGTGGATTTTAGTTTCCCTATGGCATTGACTGACTGTAGGTAGAGAAAAGTGAATCAGTTCAAATGGTTTTAAGATTTGGCTGCTTTTGTAGAGCAGATATTACCATGTTTTTGACAGTTTGCCCAAAAAGTGTCATTTATGTGTTATGTAATTGAAGAGAAAGCTAGCACTCGAATATGCATTTGATCTGTTTTCAGGATACATATGGTGCTTTCCTGTCCTTTCCTTGTAACTATGATATAGGGGGCTTACATGTCCCTGAAACATTGGTGTGTTTATATGGCCATATGCTGATCACACAAATTCATATGAAAGTGCTGGTACAATGCAGATGGTGCCACCATTGGGTGCCGTTAGGATTTTACTTGCAAGGCTCCAGAAGTATGTGTGTTTGATGGCATCACAGATATTTGACTTTGTGGTAACAATCAGCAGGCTCCCCAAACATTTTAGGCCCTTCAGCTTATATTGAGCTCTCCCACTCTGCCCAATATTCAGCCAGGAAGTATTACAATAAACATCACATCCCACTTTGAAGGAGCACTTGTTTAGTATTGCTTTTCATACCCACACTAGGTGCTGCTACCCGGAAGTTGCATAGCTCCCACGTAATGAAAAAAGTTTATATTAATTCTTCATCTTTGTTTTCACTGCTGTGTCCTAAGTACAACACTCCTCGAAAAAACATATTTAGATAAAAAGTTATTAAAAGGCTGAACTGAAGCAAAGAATATTTTTTTTCTCTAATTTCCTATGCAATAAAACATTTTAAAGGCTTGTAGTAGTAACGCCTAGAGGTCCCTGCAAACATCTTTGGCAATCTTCTAGAATGACCTGTGAGTCCTGAAACATGGGTCTCTTAATTATGCAAATTAATACTTCCTTTAGACAGTTGCTACTTGATCCCATTTTCTTCTGCCTCTTTTGTCTCTGTCAAAGTCACCAATCACATCTAGGGGTCAATAGCAATGTGATGGAGCCACCATCCTTCTAGATTAAGTTGATATTTGCATATGGGAGTTCTGAGTGCTCCCAGAACATTACTACACTGTAGATTTGTGAAGGCATCTCTTAGAATCCATTACAACAGCCAGAGCTCATTTTATTAAGAATCAATTCTAGACAGATTTGTTTTAAAATTAAACTTATTATTTAAATTATGAACTCTAGTTGCTTGGCTGTTATGTTGAACCAAAGGCTTCAATACCTACTGCGTTACTGACCCAGAACAAGTATGCTAAATAAAAGTTTCCTCTGAGTTCACTAGCTGCATGATTGTTCCAGGTGAATGGCTCAGAAAGTATTAAACAAAAAGTCTCACCATGAATTACTTTTCACAGCTCAGTCACCTAACTCCCACAGTGTATGCTGCTTTTTAACCCATACTTCTGTCTGCAGCAGAAACAGATACAGACTTTGATGGCTCACTCCTCTTCCCTCCCAACCACCATCACTGTTTCTGCACTTTCCAAAACAAACAAGGGTCCCCTTCCAGTTCTATTGCATGTTCGGATTCCTGTGAGTGTGCCATCTCCGTTTGCATTCTTATAATCTTGCAGAGGCAGTGAGATAAGAGCTGTCAAGCAAGAGGCAGAGCGTGGTTGGGAATGAAGAGGAGTGAGCTGTCAAAGTCTGTATCTTAGTGTCACGATCATGGATCAGGCTCAGAGTCCAGCAGCTGAAGCAGCAGGCAATTTGTAGTACAACAGGCCGGGTTTGGTACACAAGCAGCGGGTAGTAGTGGAAGAGCAGGCAGAAGCGTAGTCAGCGAACAAGCCGAGGTCAGGAGCCAAAAGGTATCCGGTATGTAGGGGGAGACGGTGAGAGTAGTAGGTGAATCAGCAGCCAAAGGTCGGTATACGGGAAACAGAATAAGTAGATTGTAGCACAGGGGGAGCAGGAAGCAAGATACTGGCAGGAGCACAATAATCTGGCAAAGAGGAAGTGCAGAGGCATGGCTTAAATAGGAAGTTCAAGGGAGGAGCAAGGAGTTCAAAGTTCAGCAGCTGATTAGGTAAAACCGAGGATGCACAGGAGATCGGGCAGGGAGCTCTCCAAGGTGGCTCAGCAGGTAGAACCACCGCCAGCTACAGCAGAGGCCCTGGGTTCAGATCAGGTTCCTGACACTTAGTTTTTACTACACACAGAAGCATGGGATAAAAAGCAACATACACTGTGAGAGTTAGGCGACTAAGGTATGAAAAATAATACAAGGTGGGACTTCTTCTTTAATGACAAGGCAACTGGGTAACTACATTGGCAGAAGGACAGCAATGGCAAAAAAATGTATTCTGATTCTCTTAATTCTCCCTAAACTATGTCTTCATTACTAATCTGCACCTTTTTTTAGTAACCAGGTGTAGGAGAGTGATATTACATTTCAGACCAGAGATGTTTTTCTAAACTATGAAATATTTCATATATATGCTGGAAATCCAGAAACTACAACTATGATTTTTACATGCATATTGCAGTTGACTTCCCACAGTGACAAGTAGGTGAGGAAAACTGACATTTGTATTCTAACCTACAAAAGGCAAACACCTCAGTTCCTACATGAGCCAAAAGGAATTTGGTAACCCAGGTTCATAAAATGACCTATCACTGTAGTAACCACTGACTGTCAGGCTTCAGTGTAAAAGTTTTTCTCTAACTTGGTGGGAGAAAAATGGCAGAGTCACCATTTGGAAAAAAAAATTACGCATTGCTGCAATTTTAATCTATTCGTCTGCATTTCTCTGGAGTTTTCAACAAACAAATGTGTGAACAAACCTAGAAATGGAAGGTTCAATATTATTAGCTAGTTTTCAGTTTTCACCTCATTGGCATTTTTTGTCAGCTTTATTTCCTTTGGAGGCCTTTCAAGAAATTTAAATTCTTGGGTAGTGTTTTCAGTTGTTACTGCTTTATTTGGGTGAACATATCCTAAGTGTCAATGATTCCTAAGTGACATGTAGTAAGTCTATACCTTTGTGTGAAGAAACTATGTATACATAGGTGTTTTTCCAAAGAGATGTTCTGAAAAGTAAAGTTATGACAGGATTTATAATGTGTCCATTGAATAATGGTAATCATGGACTTATACTCAGGAGAGATAAAGGAGTATAACAACTTTAGGCGGGCTTCCTATTACTGTAAGATAGTGCTTGATGTCTAAAGCAGACAGGGGAAACTCTGTCTTGTCTTTGACACCCTGCTTTGCTTTTTCTGGCTCTCACTTTGAAAGTATGTCAACAGTTAGATCAGATTGTTATCACCATGAAAACTATGTTTTGTTGCATTACTTGCTCAAAATATGGAATGCAACTGTGGACTGTTTACTTGGCCTGTGTGACGCAAGGATTGAACTTCACCATTGACTTAGTGCATACTTGGAGTTTTAACTAACCCGGCAAACTCTTCTTGATTTCCCTTGGCCTATTTTCAGATATTATGTAAGGAAAATATTTTTTTACATTCTGCCATACTTTATACACAGTGACAGCTTTGTACTGTAGGCTCATAAATCGCACATTGTAGGTGACCTATTATCATGTCTGGCATGGCTTTAAATCTATGCACTCACTTCAATGCACATTTATTATTCTATAGCTTTTCTCAAGCGTGGAATGGCATTCAAAGAACAGCATTATTTTATGTTTACATCTCTATACTGAGGTGACTTGAGTGGTGTCAAGATATTTATTGGTCACAGGGGCTGTTGTAATTATCTTGGGGTTTCTAAATTCGCTACCAGAGTCTTAATACCTTTACTCCGGGAGTAATAATTTTAAAAAGAGCACATGCATGCTCAGAAATAAATCAATATACCAGAGACAAGGAAATACACACTGTAAGAACTTCAAAACTTGGAACTGCTGAGCTTGAAAGCTAACTAAACTATTAAAAACAATATATTGAAACATATCTATCTATCTATCTATCTATCTATCTATCTATCTATCTATCTATCTATCAGAGATGACATTGGAGTCCTGCATTAACCCAATTTTTTTCTGTAAACACCTAAACAATGAATGTATGGGTTAAGTCAGCACTGTACCAAAATTGAATCCGGCAAAATGCATTGTATTAACTGTTAACTGTAGTTAGGTAACATAGTATGCCCAGTAATGGGGGTTTGCAAGTGTACCAACCCCCTCTCTATAAGTCAGCTCTCCCATAAGCCTTTTTGTCAGTGTGTACCAAATGGAACTGTAGAAAAAGAGCAATCCATATATGTAACTTGAAATCCCAACATGCAAGTTGGGAGTTATAGTTGCAGCAAACCCTTTGCTCTCTAGTCCCCTATCTCCATCCTGGCTTTTTTCAAAATATAGAACGGGGGGCCAACTCATAAGGTATTTGTGCTGGGCCCACCAATGTCTTTAAATGGTTCTGCTGTCAGTGGTATGATACAATGCAAGTCACATATAAAGTCTGCAGAAACCAAAAGATATTCCATTATAGATAGTATCATATATTCTGATTGTCTTTGATGGGTACTGCTCAAAAAGGACATGGCATCCGAAACGCATTTCAGTGGCCTTTTATTTTATGCTTAGTTCTAAATAGAGTGTGTTTTTATCTGAAGCAGATTTGAAGTGCTGGACCCTTCCATTTTTCTTTGATGGGTTAACTTACTGCTTTGCCTCAGCAAATAAAACTGCCTATGACATTTAGGCTGATCCAGAGTGTCAAAATAACACATATGAGCAAAGTCTAAAAAATATATATTTTCTAATAAAAATGAATTTACCATAAAAAATGTAATTAAACATGTAGACATGGCTATGTTTATTTTTAATTATAGCTTAGACAAGGCACCTACCGTGTTTCCCCAAAAATAAGACAGTGTCTTATATTTTTTTGGGCTCAAAAATACACACTTGGTCTTATTTTCAGGGGAGGTCTTATTTATTTATTTTTTTTAATTTATAACATTTCAAAGTTAATGCAAATCCAAATGAAATAATCCAAAATGGCAAAGTTAAGAATAGGGTGATCAGGGGTGCCGTACCTTTCCAAGAGTAATTTGGTAACCAGAATGAGTGAAGCGCACGTTTACTATAGATTCCTCACAGGCAGAGTGCATTTGGTATCACTCCACCTGTGACAGGAGTCGGCGCTATAGAGGAAGCATCGGCTTATGCGGCTCTGCTTCCTATGCTGCCGCCTCGCTTCCTCTAGTGCTGGCTTCGTTGGCACCGCTGATTCTCTCCTGCCTCTCCCGCAGCTCTTCAAGTTCTCCCTTATGCCACCACCGGCCCTAGGAATGGTCACAACTAGGTCTTATTTTCGGGGTAGGTCTTATATTTTAGAACTATGGGGTGTATTTATGAAACTTTCGCAGTGCCATTTATTGTGCAAAACTGACATTTGCATTCATTCTGTTCAAATAGGGCAGTGGTTCTCAACCTTTCTAGGGCCGGGACAACATTTGCCAAGTTGTGGTGACCCCCAACGGTAAAATTTAGGGATGATGCGGCTGCTGCAGCGTCATCTGGCGGCGTGGCGGGAGAACTGACACTGCTGCGCTAGGAGAGGGCTGAGGAGGACTCTCACCTTATTATTGTTTATTTTTTATAATTTTCTTATTTTGTAATAATTTGTTTATTATTTCTTTTTAATCGCTTTTTTATGTTTTAAATTCTTTTATTTTTATTTCTTTAACAATTTTTTTATCTATTTTTTTTCCCACTTAACTTCATTGCTATCACACAGAGGTAACAAGCCCCTCTGTAATAGCAATTGGAGGTGACCGGTTCTCTTTATTGACCCTGTCAAGTCCAATACAGGAGTCCTAGCACAGCACTGTGCTGGAACTTCTGTGACAGGTGAGAGGGGAAGACTGCTATCCCCTCTCACTGTGCACATGGAGCGGCAGGTTTACTTTTAACCAAAAAAAATAAAAAACTTTCTCCCGGAAAGGTTTAGACTGCTCGATGAGAAAGTTTTTTTTCTTTTCTGACTGAAAAAAAAAAGCCAAAAAAAAAGCAGAGAAAGTGCTTCTCTCCTGGGTGGCCGGAAGCCGCTAGGCGACCCCTGGCAAATCGTCATTTGACCCCCGAAGGGGTCCTGACCCCCAGGTTGAGAACCACTGAAATAGGGAAAAGCTTTTCTTGTGCAGACGAATGTAGAATACCTCAATATGGCCACTAGATGAAGACGAGGGGCACAAGAAATAAGTATTTATTTTCTATACTCCTCAACTTCATCTAGTGGCCATAATGTGGTATTTTCTGATAATTACATTGGTTCTACATAAGAAAACATTCCATTTTCCCTATTTGCACATATTGAATGCAAATGTAATTTCTGCAGAATTAATAGCTCTGAAAACTTTTTATAAATACACACCTTTATATTATAGCAGAGGAATAAAACAGTAGTACTTCCTTTTTGAAGTATCCCTCTAATTAACTACATTCTTTACTAAGTTTTAGTTTGTGAAGCCCGCTCTAATTATTTTATACACCAGACAGCTGTACTGCTTTTTATATGAAAACCCCATCTGCTGTTTTCTAACTTAAAAAATGTCTATCTCAGTATTTGTTCCTCAAGGTATCCTTGGATTCCAAGATTAATTTTTTTTAACCTACAGTAGCATACTGTAGGTTAAAAAAAATCAGCATGAACAGTTGGAACAGTGTAAAGCAAATATGGCAAATGCTACACCACAAGTGTTAATTCTGTATAGTACTAGCAAAAGCAAAATTATTTGATGGTATGCTGATATTTTATATGAACAATAAAAGTGGACATATATTCATTATTGTTCCCACAGTTACACATGTGTCCCATTTTGAACAACATATTCTCTTTATTTTTTTACATCAATAGTAAAATGTACTTAGGAATCAAAACCACACCCCTAGTCCTGGCCATTTCCTATATTAACACTGGTAGGAAAGGAGTCCTCTGACTGATGTCACTGCTTAACACAGACCATATAGCAAGTATCAGAAGACCTCTGTAGTTAAAGCCATTGGCCGATTGAATGGTCTGATTTGGTGACAGCAGCATACAGCGCAACTCAATTTGCACAGCTTTAAATTTACAAACATTTTAATAAAGAGTTCACCCATGACACTGGAATCATAAGCCATATGGGTTTTTTTAAAGAGAGCACACAATACAACATGTTTATCTTCAGACTCTTTCTCTGACAGAAATGCTGCATGACCCACTTTGAACATATCAGAAAGGCAAGGGGAATAAGTAAGTTCTCTCAATTGGTCCTATAAATGTAGGCTTGAACTTTCAAGCTCTTTTTACCCCCACAAAGGAGGACAGCACAGCCTGGAAAACATATGAAAAAGATAACTTTACTCAGTTCCCTAACCCTCGCCCCCGAGTGGGATACCTACAAGGCCCATTAGTAACAATGCCATTTACTGCAGGTTATTGACAACCACAGGGAGGGTATGCTTGCACTTACTTGTGTGGTGCCTCAAACCTCAATTTGTATGAAATTGAGCAATGAAAGGGGAAACTATGGAAAATAGGTGTGGCCAAGGAACCCAGCTCACCTTTCCCATAGAATAGAAAAAAAAAGAGTGTCTTTAAACAAAATCTGAAAAGCAGCCATAAAAAAAAAAAAAACAGTATTCCCAAGATAAAGGCTCCTGCCTGTTTTTATAAGTCTACAAAAGAAATCGGCCATTGGTTATACCTCCATGTATCAGATTAGGCGGAAGAAGTTTCTATCAATTTTCTTACTACGTCTATGGCTCCTGACCTGTTTTTATAAGTCTACAAAAGAAATCGGCCATTGGTTATACCTCCATGTATCTAGCACAAAGGACTCCCATTATTTCCTAAGTTTATCAAGAGGTTTTAATTTGTTTCCACAATCTAAATTTTCTTCCAGAAATCTACAACATTTTGTTTTCCCCCGTGTCCCCATTTGTTGAAAAATTTTGTTATAGTTTATTTGATAAAGCATATTCAAGCTTGATGAATGTTGGCTCCATCTTCAGAATTACTTTTTTCTTAATGTTTAGCGTGCCTGCACAGTTCCACGTGAAGAACAGTTCAACAACTGCTTAAGGCTGGGTTCACACCTGGGCGTTTTTCAGCGCTGATCGAAGCGCTGAAAAACGCTCAAGAAGTGAAATCCTATTAATTGCTATGGGCATGGTTCCCACCTGGGCGTATTTCAGCGCGTTTTGTCTCGCTGAAAAATGCCCTACATGCGAAATAGTACTTGAGCTTCTTTGGAGCAGATTTCAGGGCGTATCCATTGGACTTCTAAATAGAGATTTCGTAAACGCGCAATTCGTGGACAGAAAATCGCACTAAAAATGCGCTTAAAATGCGCATATTACGAACGCCCAGGTGTGAACCCAGGCTAAGAGTTTAATGTGATCCACAGTTACACAAATCAGAACTCAAACACTTAAATATATTGTAACACGACAGATAATTCTGCATTTCTTCCATTTTTTTCCTAATTGTCTGTTGCTGGAATTTTTACTGATCAAAGTAAAACTATTACGTTTGTTTCTTTCTAAAGCACTGCTAATTGTATGCTAATTGCTGCTAATGATCAACTATGAAGTTATAATTAGCGGCTATTTACTGTAACTTAGAAGAGTGGATAACATTAGAGTAATGGCTTGTGTTTACTTTGCTAAACGAGCAAGTGAAATGCTGGCAATGGACAGGGATTCTTTGAGGTGTTGGGATACATGGCATGCTGATATATCCATTTCATTCTCTCCCAGTGTAATCCTGATATTACTTAATCTACTGAATGAGTGAGAAAATCTGTGCTTGTCATAGCTCACAAAACCGGGAATCTATCAGCTTGGTGAAGGCAAACAGATTAGTGAAAAGGTATGAGCTGGGAGCAAAGAGCATTGCCCAGCAGTAGAACATAAAATACAGCTAAGCTTCTGTGTGTTCCCGTTTGCCTGGATAAATCCCATGTCTGGCATTTATCTTCTAGGTAGACAGACTCCTAAAAACTAATCAGATTAGGCGGAAGAAGTTTCTATCAATTTTCTTACTACGTCTATGGCTCCTGCCTGTTTTTATAAAAAAAAAAACTAGAGGTCCTTTGTAGGACTTCTGGTTCATCTGTGCAGTAACACTCAGGCGTTAAATCTTAAAAATACATTCTAGTACCTTAAAGTGACATTAAACCCTCAGATTTGTTAACATAAAACAATACTGTAATGTGTGCCTTAGTGTAATCCATGGTTGTTTCCCTTCTCTTTGATGCTCTTCCTTTTAAATATGTATCTGTTCTCATGCTTGGAGAGAACTTCCCTTTTCAGCAGACTGCCTTGTCTCACACGGTGTCTGTGTATAGGCTGTAACCTGAGCCTGCACTACAGGAAGAGGCCCTGAGCTGAAAAGGGAAGTTCTCTCCAAGCATGAGAACAGATACATATTTAAAAGGAAGAGCAGCTAAGAGAAGGGAAATAACCATGGATTACAGTAAGGCACACATTACACTATTGTTTTATGTTAAAAAAGCTGAGGGTTTAATGTCACTTTAACTATTAACAAAAGTGTATCTTATTTGTGTATCACTCGGCTGTAGATCCTCAACTCATCTCTGAATTGGTGCTGACACTGTCCTTCCATCTGGAGGGTAGCTACTTTTGTTCCCCATGGTCCCTGTATGTGTTGTAAAGTAGCCACTACTCCAAGCTCACTCCCGAGATGGACTACAACCTCAATACAAATAAGTAAACTAAAGGGGAGACTTGCATTGTGAAAAGGAGCATATACCTTGTGTAGCATTGTAAAGCGGGAAGCAGGAGATTCTGTACATGTTATGAGTAAGTATGGTTACCTCCATGTACATATAAAATTGCAAAATATGCATAGTCTATAATATTTTAAAAACATTAACACAAGCTGAGATTTACACAAGATCAAATATATCAAGCTATTTACTTACCGTTTATTTTGTTTCAAAAAAGGACTGAAACCTTCACAATAACTAACCTGAAAACATATCAGCAACATAACTTAATATATGAACTTTCAGTAAATAATTTTCAGTTTAAATGTATGGTTCAGTTCTGCAGTGAAGAATTAGCAAGGCTATGCCATAATATTGAACTACGTGGCTAGCGTTCCATACCTCAGCCAACATCAGCATCCCCAGTCCTTTTTTAATAATGGGTATTTTAAGGTATTATTATTAATAATTTATATCACATCACCATCCACAGCAGCACAGCATAAAACAAACATAAATAATACAGTTACATATTAAAAAAATTAATCAGTACATTGTAGAATAATCCGCATTCAGGTCACATTCATTTAAACTAGATGCTTTTGGAATTAGATATCTGCCAACATGTTTACAATCTAATGTAATACAGCCTTATCCATAATACGTTTAAGGAAACAAGCATTCATGAATGATAAAACAGCCGGAATACAGCCATAATGAGGAGATAATAAGGAGAGGAGATCAGAAGCTAAGAGATTATTATTATATTATTATTATACAGGATTTATATAGCGCTAACAGTTTGTGCAGCGCTTTACAATATAAGGAAGACATTACAGTTACAATACAATACAAGATGGTAAGGAGGGCCCTGCCCCTGAGGGCTTACAATCTGAAAGAGGAGGGGGAAATGATACATAAGGAGGGAGCTGTGTGGGGATGAATTATTTGAGAATGTGAAGGTTCAGTGGTTAGGTCGAGGTGGGATAGGCTTCCCTGAAGAGATGAGTCTTTAGGGAACGCCTAAAGGCAGAGATAAATTTGAAAATCTCAATCTGCTTATATGTGATGCTGAAATCCAAATGAGCTGGCCTGTATAATAGGTATATGTACTGAAGAGTAAAACCTCATATACTAGACCTTGTGGTCCACCAGCGAACAAAGCAGGAATTGGAGAAATATGTCACATTGAAAGTCTGTTCAGACAAATACGTGGAAATGCAAGAAAATGAAAGATTTTGGATTGGATTGCGATGAAATGAGTAGAGTGAAATCAAGACTTTATCTAACAGGTAACAGTATTAGTGAGATTATTATTACGTAACATTGGCGACTGAGCATATTGTGGTTGTGTGCATATTCAGTCTATTTATTTATTTAGGCTAGGGCTAAAAAAAACAAAAAACATTATTTATAATCGGTTATAATAAATTAGAAATGCAAAAACAAGTATGACAAGCATGTTCATTGGTGACAGCTATAATTTATAGCATAACAAAAGCTATACCAATTTTTCTTGGTAGTTGGTGTTAGGGTTTCAGGAAAGTTACACTGAGCAGACTTGAACCCTCAGTCATCTGGTAGGACATTCCCTTTAAGGTTTCCCAGGATTTGATCGTGCAGTCAGCTTCAGACAATAAAGAGTCACACCAAGTTGTGTATTTACTCTATATTCAAAGGTTTATTTTAAAACAAAAGGTTATATGTGAAACACAAAGGGGGATGGCGGAGCATAAACCAATTAAAACTACAAGACTACTCATGATAGTAAGGATTATAAGACAACCTCGGGGGGAGGGGGGGGGGATTTGTAAAGTAAACAACAAGAAGACAAAAACAGAGATAAGAGATACAATTTGCAGAGTCTAACATTTTAGTAACATCTCAAACTGGTTTCTGTGGAATATACTAAAACAAAAACCACAATTTTGCTTGTTCAGACATTATGAACAAAGTAAATTGTGGTGTGCAGATCCTGAGAAATTGGGTGCCAACCCCTGGTACAGTAGTAATAACAAACAGAGAGAAAGCAGTTGGGGTTTTTTTGGGGCACCAGATGACAAGTCCAATAAACAGCAAAGTATTTGTATATCAAATATATTATTTATTGTACAAAAGTTTAAAGGAGAACTATGGGGTTAGGGTTTCTCCCCATAGTTCTCCGGAGGGTAACGGGAGGACACAAACTAGCATCCTCCGGTTACCCAAAGCTCAGAAACGGATCCCGACAATTATGTCTGGATCCACCCAGCTGCGTGAGTGACAGCTGGCTCTGCCTGTCTAGAGCCAGAGCCAGCTGTACCCGCCCCCTCACCCCGTCCGTTCCGCCAGTCAGCGTTGGAGGATCGGACAGGGAAGGGGAGAATCCAGTCACTCCCCTGTCACGGCTCTCTGCAGTGGCAGGATCGAGAAGTGAGCGAGCGCCGGTATGTGTTCACTCACTTCCCAATCTACTGAGCCTACCTGTGACAGTTTCATTGTCACAGGTCGGCTCAGATTATGAGGCTGAGTGAAAAGCACTCACCTCATAATTCTCCTTTAAAATCATCAATAAGTAAATATATTAAAATGTGCGCAAAATGCATGAGGTAAGAAAGACCTTCGAACACAAATTAGGTTCCACAGTAGAGGCTATAATACACATAATCAAAAAATCTTACAGCCCAATCAATGCAATGTAATAATACAATAGAATATAAAAAATTGGGAAAGAATGCAGTTCATTAACCACTTCCGGGCCGGCCGTAGTAAAAAAAACGGCCGGCCCGGAGCTCTCTAGATCTGATCGGGCGTCTTTAGACGTCCGCTCAGACACGCCCCCCCAATAATGTTAAAAAAATCTTTCTTTCTTCAAAATTTTCTTTAATTTTTTCTAATTATAGTAAAAAATAAAACCCCCAGTGGTGATTAAATACCTCCAAAATAAAGCTCTATCTGTCCCCAAAAAATGGTATAAAATTCATTTCAGTACAGCGTTGCATGAAGGAATAAATATCAATGTCAAAGTACCGCAGCGCTGAACACTGAAAAATGGCCTGGCCAGGAAGGGGGTCTAAACACCTGGTCTTCAAGTGGTTAAACAATATTGCAAAAAACCTCAAGTGGAAACGTAGGGATGGGTGAAAATGCGATGCTTGCAATACTCAACGCGTTTTGCGCCATACAGCGCTTCTTCAGGAGAAGGAGGTAGTCTAAGAATCATATAAAGAAGCAACATAAGTACTGTAACATTAATCATGCTAGGTAATATGATGTCATTACGTCAAAATGCTAATCATCCTTACCCCCTCAGTGCGAGAACATTGTATGCAAGAACCAAAGCTCAGGGCGGGTCAAGGAGTTATGTAGTCCCAGGGTGGAGGAGAAGAAAAACCCAGTCAGGGGCTAATCAAAAGAAGTATTAGTGGAATAATATTGGAGGAAATATCCTCATGCCCAAGGTAGGTCCATCTACAATAAATCACACATATAGGTAGAATGTGTAAAAGGGGGAACATTGTAACAAAAAAAGGCCTCTCCATTTGTATTAAGCAGATGTTTATCATCACTATGTCCCTCATTCAATGCCAAGATACTCGCTGGGAATTGGAGAGTGTATAAACCACCCCCATTAAGTACATATAACGATGCAGGGGTTAGCTGCCTTAAGTCCCTTAATCAATGCCCATAGAGTAACTGGAAATTAGAAAGTGTATAGATCAACCAGGTAAGTATCTATAGCTGCAAAAGTTATCATGGGAAAGGTATAGAACAGGGTAGTGTTCAATTTGAGAGCATAAGGGCCATTCCTTACCAATCTAGGGATATATTATAAGGAGAGCCTTGTAGTGTAAAGAGACCTCAAAACCACCTGCTAGTGGTCTCCAACACCGAACGCCGCCAGGTACGTGTGGGGCCGTCTCCAGCCACACACTGCAGGTACCGGCGGCGACGTGCGGGCATAAGACGGTGGCGTCTGACGTAGGCGGTCAGCTGACCTCCCAGTGAGTTACGGCCAGCGGTCAATGATCAGCGAGTGGGCGGGGCACTTCCACCACCATTCGTATCCCCTGACTGCCGCTCTAGATGCTAAAAGGGGCCGGGAAAAATTAACGCTGCCGGGTCATTTAAAGGAGAACTATGGGGTTAAGGCGTCCTCCCGTCACCCTAGGCTCAGTATACTGCGAGCTGTAGCTCGCGGTATACTGAGACGCCGCAGCTGAAGCGGATCCCGACAATTGTGCCAGGATCCGCCCAGCTGCGTGACTGACAGCTGGCTCTGCCTATCTAGAGGCAGAGCCAGCTGTACCCGCCCCCTCCCCCGTCAGTTCCGCCAGTCAGCGCTAGCGGATCGGAGTGGGGAGGGGGAATCCAGCCCCTCCCCTGTCACGGCAGAGAGCCGTGACAGGATCGAGAGGTGAGTGAACGCCGATATGTGTTCGCTCACCTCCCGATCTACTGAGCCAACCTGTGACAGTCTCATTGTCACAGGTCGGCTAGAACTATGAGGTGAGTGAAAAGCACTCACCTCATAGTTCTCATTTAATAAAACGACCATGCCCGCACATACAGGGAAGAAGGAGGGGGGCCCCAATAGTCCCCAAGTCTATCCCCTAGTTTGCAGCCCAACTCGGGCCTTAGAAATAACCGCCCCAAACCAGGATCAGCAAGGATGAAAGCACATGGCATGCATCTCAAATCACCTAAAGAAAATAAAAAACAAAACAAATATACACAATGGCAATGATATAATCATAGAATATGATAAACAACCACTAGATATAATGTCATTAATATGATACATTAGTATATTACTCGATTATATGGAAAACAGTATTGATACAACGATCACATAATTAAAGATTAAACATATTAGCATATATCATAGAAAGGAAAAATTAATTAATGCATTACACATTACTCATAGTAGGCACCTAATAGGTATGTAATGTATACAGTGTATATATCATATATAACAAATAAGGATCAGAAAACGTGCCCAGGGCGAAAGTATGTGCGTTTCTGTCAACTACTGGTCGGACATCCCTATCAGACATTAACTATGTAAAACCCAGAAACAGGCCAATGAAATGAATCACCCTTTCAGCTGATGTTAACCAAGATATCTTTTTTTGAAGATAAAACTAATACAAAAGGAGGGAGGGTAGACTAAACGTAAACCATATACTGATTTGAATAGTCTTCTTTGTTCACATTGTCTGGATAATTAATACATATTTACCATAGGGAGGTATAGGTCAAGCCCAATATAAGTTTTCACTTACCCAGTTCAGTCAAGGCCATTATCTGTCCCACTCTAGGTACGCTCATTGAGTAGAGTAGGATTCCACAATACAGAGTAGCTTTGATTTGCAAATATATACAACTAAAATATTGTCTCGTAAAGACAGACCATGTTTGCCGACTGGTAGAGCAAGTACTGGGGATTTTTCTTGTTCTACTAAACATTAGGGGTACATTTATAACCAATTTGCAAAGCCATTTGTCCTGCGAAACTCTGTAAACATTTGTTCTGTGCATATTGAGGCAAAAACAAACGTTCTTAGAATATTTTCTTTCCAGGCTGAATGTATTATCTTTAAATACTGTGTTATGGCCACTAGATGAAACAAATACTTATTTCCTATGCTCCATATAGTGGCCATAATGCGGTGTTTTCCAGATACTACATTCACTCTGAAAAGAAAATATTCACAGAGTTTCGCAGGACGAATGGCTCTGCGAATTGATTTAAAGAATCCACACCATAGTAATCGCTCCTTCCTTTGTGCACCATCCATGTTTTGGGGTACAGCTCCCCAAGTTCCCAGTTATCAAAAACTATGACCAGTGTCATTGCTGTTCTTAAGTATAGAAAATGAGCAGATAAATCATTAACCTTCCCAATAAACCTAATGGTTGTGTGAAAAAAAAGCATTGCTGAAGTATAAGCCTGATATATTTCTTTTTGGCAGTTTAAAAGAACAATAAACAAAGAAGTTCTTCTGTAGTCTATTTACACCAGTATATGCTATTAGTTCATTCATGAGTGGCTTGGGATTTGAGTCATTAAACCAATTTACAACTTAATCAAAGCTGCTTTACTGCAAATCTGTGGTTTGAGGCAAGAATAAGGAACATATCTAAAGCACAAAAATATATGCTATGTTGGGAACTACAAAACTGTGTAGTTTCTTGTTTTTAGCATTACAGCAGACTCACACTGGATCAGTCCAGCTCCTGATATGAAAGATACAAATGTTTCTGCTAAATCAGCATATTATTATTATTATTATTATTATTATTATTATTATTCAGGCTTTATATTAAAGTGCTGCACAAACTGTTGGCACTATATAAATCCTGTATAACACTAATATAGCGCCAACAGTTTGTGCAGCGATTTACAACATGAGGGTAAACAGTACAATTACAATACAATGCCATACAAAAGAATTAGAGGACCCTGGTCATGAGAGCTTACAATCTACAAGGAGGGGCAAATGATACAGAAGGTAATAACTGAGAGGGATGAGCTGATTGAAGGAGTAGATGTACAGTTTTTAGTAGGAGGTAAAATAGGCTTCTCTGAAGAGGTATTAAATGTAACAGAGTAAAATTCCTACGCTTACACTGACAGGACCCTGTTGGAGCTGTTAAAATTATGTGTAATCAGCATATTATTATTATTATTATTATTATTATTATTATTATTCAGGCTTTATATTAAAGTGCTGCACAAACTGTTGGCACTATATAAATCCTGTATAACACTAATATAGCGCCAACAGTTTGTGCAGCGATTTACAACATGAGGGTAAACAGTACAATTACAATACAATGCCATACAAAAGAATTAGAGGACCCTGGTCATGAGAGCTTACAATCTACAAGGAGGGGCAAATGATACAGAAGGTAATAACTGAGAGGGATGAGCTGATTGAAGGAGTAGATGTACAGTTTTTAGTAGGAGGTAAAATAGGCTTCTCTGAAGAGGTATTAAATGTAACAGAGTAAAATTCCTACGCTTACACTGACAGGACCCTGTTGGAGCTGTTAAAATTATGTGTGTCCCTCAGGGTGCTCTAGACGATTATTGAAGGTTCAGGCAGCACTAGATGCCTGCTGTAATGTCACAAGACTGGTTCATGAGGATTACATTCCCCACAAGATTGCTCTAAAGTACCAAAATATAGGCTACATTACATAAAACCCCAATACTTGTGAACATTTCCTTTCTTGCTACAGAGTTTTGCTGCAACCGATCATTTCCCATATCCAACAAGTTACTCTTTCCTACAACTAATGGGATTAACTGTTCTTTCAGGGCAACAAATAACATCTGACAATCCATACCGCTAATGTTTCTGATTCCCATGTGCTTTACCTTGTGCAGTGTTTCTATTAGTCTCACACTTTGTTACTGTGGTTTAAAAAAAATAAAAACAATTTGCAAAAACTTAGGGTAAAATAGGAGAAAGCAAAATTGTTTCCTAATATATTCCTTTTTTTAATGTTAATATTATAGAGAACTGTTAGTTTAGGACTGAACTCCAGGTATGTGTGTATATATATGTATTTATTTATTGTAGAGGATGGCAAGGCTTGGTCTCTTGAAGGCTGATATATTTCACCACTGTTTGGGTTGTGGTCCCTTTAAGGGCCACCAGAGGGGTAATCTTCCTGCCACAAGAAGCAGTTTAAAAGTCACCAACTCCAGAGAGGAGTGTGGGTTTTGTGAGGAGAAAGGTGTCAGCTGTTGCTAATGTGTGGGAGACCTGCGGTGTTGCTGAGACTAAAGGGTTCATATGCCTGGAAAGGGATTTCCCCAGGCTTGGGAATCTGTATAACAAGTCAGTAAGACACATTTTCATGTCATTACTGTGCAGAAGATACAGACTTGACTAATGTAGAACCGATGTCCCAATTCCCTAGTTACAAAGACCAACCTCCCTCTTAAACCCAATAAAATACACCACACTTTTGATGGAGTTGAATGGCCATAGCAGACTTTTTATTTTACAAATTAACAATAATAAACATAACAGAAAAGTTGGAACAAATTCAGCATGAGATTTTTTTTAAGGTCTTTTGAAGGCCCAAAATTATTACTAGATATGGTGTCTCTGCGGAACCCCTTGAATCAGTTAGGCCCCCAGCCGCACCACACTGCCTCGGGTAAAACCTGTACAACGACCGCAGACACCTCCATATCTCAATTGCCTGTTGGACTACCATATATCACCATGACTTGAGGACCCATACCAAGATAGGTCTCCCAACCTTAACCACAAGCACCTATGTTCTCTGCCTTCAAAAGACCCCAAAAAACGCCAACACTGTTATATCAGTAACTGAGCACAAACAATGCGTACGGGCGGGTGGCAGTTTCTTTCTTCATCCAATGATCTCCGACTAACTCCAGTGAGACCCTCCTCCTCAGACCACCGCAAAAGCTCCGCCTGGACTTTTAACCTGACCAATTAGGTAAGTGACCTTTCCCCTGTAGACCCAGCCCTAAATTAACTCTGTAATCATTGTTTCCCCATTTCACTTAGTCATGTATGTCCTCCGCCTATTTTGTTTTTGTTTTCGCTTTGGGCCTAACTTTGTTTTGAATTTTGGCTGAAGTTAAGCTTTAATTTTCTACCTTTGGTTGCCTTAAATTGGAAAAATAAAAACTCTTGTTTATTAATAGACCCTGTGGGAGTGCTCTGTAAGTTCCCCAACTTTGATAGATATATAGATATATATATCTATCTATATGTAGATGTAGATAGATATATATTAGGGGTGCGGAAAATTAACGATTAATCCGTCGATTAATCGTTAATTTCTTTGATCGATAACTTCTAATTCATTCTTGATGTTGAATTTCAGAAAGTGGGTAAAGTAGCAGCTCCTGCTCTCACCCTACCTTCCCCACATGAAGGTAGTTGACGGAAATGCCCTAGGATACTAGGGATGTTAAGGAGGACTTCAGATGTCAGAACAAAACACATATATGACAGAAAATGGCACAGATAAAAAAATAAGCCACTGAATATCCACCTTTTGAGAACTGGCCTCAATTCAAATGTAGCACATGGCTACCACACCACTGGAGATGCTGCAAAATGACTAGCAGGCCCTGATTTTCTTGTACTTGATGTACAACACGAAGTTCATTTATAAATAGACAAAATGAGGAATATGGAGAAAGGCTGTGAGAGTGTTTGACAGTTATGCTGACAGATTCATTGGTGTAAAGGGAAGAATGAAAGGTAACTTCTCCAAGTACTAATATAGCATTTTTATGCTCAAGAAAACTGGATTTTCAAATAGTTATACTTTTTATAGACGGATCATAAAAAAATCCTATAAAGATGCTATTGTATATGAGCTTTTGAGAACACACTGGCCCTCTCTTGACGTGACCATAAAAACATGAAAATGGGGACTATTTTAAAACTAAGACCTAGAAAGCAAAATTCATTATATGTCCCTGTTTTTATATTGTATCATGGCTTAAGTGTACTGTCAAATTTTACTATCAAAATGTAATTTAATTACACAATGAAGTATTTTACCTTTTTTTTACGACATGCACCAGCTTAATGTGCTTTTACAATCATACAGTGACACTGTGAGGCTCCTAGGACTCCATGAAGAACTATTGACAACTGATATCCTTCAATATGTGATGAAACCTACATCAGAAGTAATAGCTTGGTTAAGGGCCTGTTCAGGGGCGTAACTAGAAATCACAGGCCCCCATAGCAAAGTTTTGCATGCCCCCCCCCCAACTATTTTTTGCATTGGAACAGAATGCAGGCAATGTTTTGCCACACGTCCGATCGCACTGCAGGCAGGGGGGAGGGGCATGGCTGCAGTGCCATTGATTTTAATGCACCGCCATGCCCCCTCCAATCCCAGGACGCGAGGGGGAGTTTTGTGAGCGATTGTGGTGCATTCCAGCAGCTACCGCTCTGGAACGCACCACAATTGGTGTGAACAAGCCCTAAGGAGACAGAGAGCAGGGACAGTACTGCTGGACAATGACAGGCGCAGCACAGCAATTAATTACCCAGGCAGCATGTAACATACAAGACTTCCTAGGTGTCTGCTGGCTAAGAAAGCCAGCAGACACCTGGGAAGTCCTATCACAGCACCATACAGCAACAGGGCCAGCCAAATGCTTCAACTTCAAGCCCCATGACCTGACCAGCTGACTGCAGATATCTCCCTACCTCTGTCCCCTCCTCGATCTCCTCTGTGACGTCCCCGATGTCCGTCCTCCACGATCTCACCTCCAAACCACGCCCACTCCTCTTGTTAACCAATCCAGAGAAGGCAGCAGGAGTGGGACCCCACCCATTCGGCTGTCTCCGTCTACCATGTCCGGGGTTTTGGAGACTGATTGTGACGCCCCATCAGCTCCACTCCAGTAGTATCTGGGATAAAAGTTTAGCGTGCACACCAATGCCGGGACCCGGGAGGATTGTAAGCCCTGCTCCTCACCGGGCCCCCTCTGTCGCAGGCCCCATAGCGCCCGCATGGGTCGCTATGGCGGTAGTTCCACCACTGGGCCTGTTTATTAACTATGAAATGTGATTCTCTTTGAATGACATTTGGCTACCTAATTATTTGTGAATTAAAGTAGCCCCCTTTCTTTTTTGTTATAATTGGTTGTTGAAATGAGCAGGAAAAAGCTTTTACTGATTAATCTCTTTCTATGGCCAAAGGAATTCCATACAGTGGGTGAACTACATAGAGAGTAATTATTATTATACAGGACTTATATAGCGCCAACAGTTTGCGCAGTGCTTTACAATATCACGAAGACATTACAGTCACATTACAATTCAAGGCAACATGTTAAGGAGAGCCCTGCCCCTGAGGGCTTACAATCTAAAAGGGAGGGACAAGTGATACATGAGGAGGTAGCTGTGTGGGGATGAATTGTTTGAGTAATTTAATTAAATATTAAACATATGCAGTTTTACTCAACACTTTTACAATTTTAATAATATATTGAATATACAGTATATATATGATACTACCTTTTGAAGAGCTTGTGATATCCTATAATATTTGAACGAGAACTATGGGGTAATCTTTATATCCCATAGTTCTCTTTAGGGTCACGGGAGGACACATGCTAACGTCCTCCCATGACCCAAAGCTCAGTATATCGCGGACTACAGCTCACTATATACTGAGAGCGCTGCAGCCGGGACGGATCCCGACAATACTTTCGAGATCCACCCAGCTGGCTGATTGACAGCGGGCTCTGCCTATCTAGAGACAGAGCCAGCTGTGCCCGCCCCCTCCCCTGTCCGTTCCTCCAGTCAGCGTTGGACGATTGGAGAGTGTAATCCCTGTGGGGAGAGGTGACTTACAATCCCCGCTCTCTGCAGCGAGATGGTCGGAAAGAGAGCGAGCGATGGTATGTGTTCACCCGCCGCCCAATCTATAGAGCTGATGTGTGACAGTTCAATTGTCACACATCGGCTCTAACTATGAGGGTGAGTGAAGATCACTCACCTCATAGTTCTCCTTTAGGCGCTCATTTACTACCTTTTTTACCTTTTGAAGTAATACTACAGGTAAACTATTGACAACATTGCGCTTGTAGTATCAGCTACAGTATATAGATCTTTCCTTTGATATTCTGATATACGGTATCTATATTTCACTAGATGAAATATACTAGATGCTATGCAGAAGTCTGGCACTAGAGCCAGAGCTCTCCAATCAGTGGAGAGCATGAGCTTTGCTGATTGCAGAGCTATAGTTCTCTCCACAGAGAGGGTCCCACTCTTTAGCTACTGGGAGTGAGCAGGCTTTTCTTGTCAGGCTGTGGCTGCTTTAGAAGAAAATTTACTAAGATATTGAATTTGGTTTTGATGTACCCAAAATGTATTCAGTTCCTTTTGGCTTTAACATACAGAACTTGCCACTGTTAGTACACTCCAAGGGGTTAAGCTATGCACAGGATTGTAAATTGCTACACTAAAATATATCATTTGATTGAATTGGACTAAGAGACAGAAATCATAATGGGAGCTCTATATAAAATATTCTGATTATATAGCAAAAACAAATGTAAAATTAAGACACCCCAGTTCTGAAAGGCATAAAGACAGATATTACCATAGTAGACAGTTTACATACTCTGGTTTTTACGGGAATACCAGCCTGTATACCGGGTGTACCAGACTCTGTTTAGAGGAGGTAGCTACAGGTTTTTGTTTTATCAGAAAAAATTTAAATATTGAAAAAACGTTATAGATCAATGAAGAGTAGGAAATACTGATGGATTTGTACATCTCCAACCCAGTGAACTGGTTTGTAGAAGCAGATTAGTCAAATTGTAGATGGAGTGGGTTTTTAGCAGCTGGTCTTTTTTGGCTCTTAACTGATATTAGTATTTCTTGCTTGTGTTCTTACCGTGAACTCCATTAGCCTATGACAACCTGTAGTGAAGTCAGTATGTTAAGATACAGCTGCTGTCTTCAGTAATGTGTTTAGAAGATATTGAATGTCTGGGTTAATCCTGCCAAGAAGAGAGGGAGATCAAGGAATTGGTCTCCTGCCTTGAAGTCTAAAATCTCCATGACCTCAGTTCACATGAGAAAAAATATTACTGAAAGTAAAGCACAGAAATTCATGTGGGCTACATTTGTGTACACATTTATAAAGAAAATGTAAATGATGCAAACATGTTTTTAATGAAACAGCAAAGCTGAACAACAAAAAGATTTAAAAAAAGGTGGAGAATACATTTCTACCCAGCGTTTAAATTACTTGATAATTCAAAGCAGAAATCAGCTGCAATTTTTTCTTATAATGTATTTTTCATCATTTTCCTACATTTTAAATGTGATCCCACCCTTTTGTTATTGTTTCCTTATTAACTATCCACAAGATCATACTATGGAAGTATAACAGATGTTTTCCACCATTGAACCACATTATAAATTATATGGAAACCAGTTTATTTATTAAGTGCAGTTCAGAATAGTCTCTACTAAAAACATTTACCTTATTTATTGCTTTTCTTTTAATCCTGTGATTTTATGCTGTGCACAGTCATTAAAGGCTTTTCTAAGTGACAGCTTCTTTAAGTAACACCTGTGAGCAAATTTAGCCAGTTTTTATCCGCATGTAAATTATGATCAGCATATTTTAATTGTGAACCTGTACATACTCAAGGTTTAGTAAACTAAACAACGAGGCTGTACATTATTACACTTTAGCTTTGCTTTGCTATATTGTCTTTTTGAAAAAGACAGATATACTAACTAAATAACAATGCTTTGTTCAACTTTTTGAACAATAAAATGTAAGCTTCAAGTTCACATTGGTCGCAGGTTACAGTACGTTAAAAGCATAACTGAGAACCTTTAAGACTTTTCTTTGCAATTAGAATGCTTCTAACATACAGTTCTTCTTTATTTCTCTCTTGGGTCAGAACCAGTAATCTGACACTGAAAACTCGGAAATGGTTAATGGAAGAAAAGACATTCCCTTGTACGTTAAAGAGGCAAAGGAGCACTGTAAGTAAGTTGTTTTTAAAGGTAGTCAAATAAAAATCCTCAATGACTTGCCTAACACTGCAGTCACATGACAGGCCAGGTCCCAATTCTACTTTCTTTTAGAATGTGAGTGTGGGAGGATCCTACTTTCAGTGTGCATGTTGCTTCCTGCTAAGGTGGATGCTGCCCATTGGGTGGCAGTATCCCTCACAGGGCCCTTACAGGATCTTCAAAGAGTCCCCACAGTGTCCTGAAGTCTTCCAATAGCGACCTCTTCCCAAAGTAAGGGGCAGCACTAAAACCAGTCAGCTGGCCTTGAGTGCAGCTTATGATCACCATTCTCTAGTACAAGGCACTATGGGCTGTTACGTGAAAGTGGACTAAAGTAAAAGAGGGTTTTGGAAGCTTTCTTTAAAAAAGGAATTAAGTGATCAAGTTAGGAAGTGGGAGCACTGAAATATATTGATATCTAAATTGCAGCTGTGAACTAGGCACGAGCACCTGTGTGTACTCCTAGTTTCATGACCATGTTGTCCCTGACAATAAATGTGGCTCCCGTGCATGTGAACACCATGACAGCCAACCTTGGTGACCAATGGAATTTGTTTAGAAACAAACTTCTCCAGGCTGCCTCTCTCTCTTTGTGCATTCACTGTGTACAAAAAAAAAAGCAGTACAGTGTTAGAGAAACTTACCGAGAGCAAAATAAAAAAAAATGTGTTATGGTTTCATATCCAGATTGCCTACTAAAGCTCTGAGCTCACAACTCAAAGCCTCTCTAACCTGGAATCAGACAATAGCTATTTTTCTTAGCTCTGTGGGCACCCAGATTCAGATAAGCCCCCCTGCCTGGAGACCCCCACAACCAAAGGGGGAGGGTTGTGAGGAAGAGGCCCTTGTCCTCATCAACATGGGGACAAGGTGCTTTTTCCACCTTGTCCCCATGTTAAAAATAAAAAAAAATAGATTAAAAAAAAAAGCCAGCCTGGGGTTTTGCTTAAAATTTAAACCAGACCCTTATCCAGGCCTGCAGTCTGGGTGGCTTAAAAAGGGAGGGCAGTTAGTGTGTCCACCCCCTTCCTTCCTCTACCAGATTAGGCTACATGCCTTTTAACGTAGAGGGTTAAGTTGCAAGGTACCCCCTATGTTGCAAGGCACCCTGTCCGCATGTTGATGGACAAGGACATCTTCCCTAGCCCCTGGATAAAAAGTTAGAGAAATTGAGATGCTGAATTTAAAAATGACTGTCCCATAAAACAAACCTAGGTCCTGAGCAGGTAAGCAGACTTGCTATCCGGATCTGAACTAGGGTCTCTGCAGTGTCGGGCAGTGGCTTTTCTGGCTGAGCCACCATAAACTCTAAATAGCTCCTTGCCCGAATTCTTGTTCAGTCCTCAGATACTCAGGTTTCTTCTGAATTCCTTGCTCCTCCTCTGAACTTCCTATTTAAGCCATAACTCTCCACCTTCCTTTTGCTAGATTATTGTGCTTTTGCCAGTGTCTTGCTTACTGTTGTTACTGCTAAAACTACATTCTCTATACCTGTGGCTGTCGTTTCACCGAATACGCTTTTTACTCTCCACTTAAAGTGTATTTGCACTTTTGCAGTGATATTTGGGAAAACCCCTCTGTATGTATATTATGTGTATCTATTCACACAGCATACCAAAAAAAAGAAAGAAATTCTTACCTTTTAGATGTTTTGTTGCAGCAGGCAACATGGCTGATTCCAGGTTTTTCTCATCACCTTCACAGTGATCTGTCCTAATAGAAAGACTTAGGACTGAAATTTGAGGACTGTGTTTTTCTCATTAACTACATTAACATAAAATGGAAAAGTCCCCCGCCCCTCACAAACCCTCCTAACATTACAAAGAAGGAGAAGCCAAGTAGACATTTTAACCCTTAAGAAGCCAAGAACCGATAACCCAAGTAAAACCAATTTAAACTGTAAGAAGCATTTTAAAATATTTTTTTAGCTTATGCTATGTGAATGGGAACATGTAACAAATATAAAATAGGTGTTATCCGAATTAGGCTACAAAAGTGCAAATACATTTTTAACCTTGATACCTTTGGCGATTGACTTCGGCTTGATCAGTGACATCCCTTCTGAGGCTCCTATACGACTACCACCCACTTGTGTGCTGAACCCGGCATGTTTACAGTATACTCTGAACTTGCCTGCTGTTTCAGCAACTGGACTCAAAGCCTAATTCCAGATAGTGACAATATACCCAGAGGATTTAGGAAGTAATTGGCAGACGTACAGAACAATAGCGAGGGTTGAAACTTGCTTTTAACTCAACAAGAAAATTTGAAGAGTAATCTGGTAATTAAGGTATCTATTTGTCTATTTGGAAAAGAGGGTGCTTTTCCAGGTATTGCACCAAACGTTTCGGGGTCACACAGGATCCCCTTCCTCAGGCAACAGCATCGTATGCTGTTCCCTGAGGAAGGGGATCCTGTGCGACCCCGAAACATTCGTTGCAATACCTGTTATGCTGCACGTCAATAAATAGACGGTTTGCTTTTCATTCTGGAGTGCCGGTGTCTCTGCCTTTACAAATGGTCAGTAAGTCCCTGCACCCGGGGCAGGTGCACCCCCCTCGCCCCCCCTCGCTGCGCCACTTTATCTTGGCCTCCTTTTGGGTTGCAGCTGCCCTGGTGTTGCACATGTGATCAGCTATCACACCATGAGGTATGCCTTAAAAGAAACTGTTTCGGGAGACAAATAAATTGGTGGGTCTAGTTCTGTTCTGCTCACAAGAAAGATACATTTTTGGGATAAGCAGAAGTAAGAATATTCAACTTTGTTCTGGTTGGGTGGTTTGAATCCCTGTAAATTAAAGGAATTTGTCATATATCTTTACGGTATTTATTCTCTTTCTGGAGACAAATAGATACCTTAATTACCAGATTACTCTTCAAATTTTCCTGTTGAGTTAAAAGCAAGTTTCAACCCTCACTATTGTTCTGTGAAAAATAACATTTCTGCATCTGTATGTTTTAAGGAAATAGCTGGTACAGTATTAAAGCCAGTGGGTATTATAAGTTATAGAACATACTTTGTTTAGTTTTCTCCTTTCCATGGTCCCCTGTAGAGAACCAGTCAGATCCTAGGATCGGCTGGTTCTAGAAGGCAGTGTTATGGAGAGGGGGGTCATGGAGAAGTAAGGTCAGCATGGAGACCAGGCTAGGGCAAGTGAAGAGGTGCTGCAGAGCTATTGCTATGAAGTCAGACACTAAAGTGCTTCTTACACTGAATGGCAATATGCTGCATGCAGGAGGCCAAAGCATAAGCTAAGGGGGGAAGATTGGGGGATGTTAGTTGTAATAGTTTTAGTGAATAACTTGGACCTGACTTTCAAAATGACACCTGTTGCCTGCTAGACTGGCACCTATAAGCACGTACCAAATGGGAAATCCAGGCCAGTCAGGATATATAGGTATTAATGATCTCTGGTCATAAAAGGATTAAAGAAACATTTTTCTGACTTTGGTCAGTTTAATAATTAAATGGTTTATTAGTACTTGCATTTTTATTTGACAAATTAATAATACAAGGAACTTACATACCTGTGTTTGCAGAACATGCTGGGCTTCTAGTAAGAAAATTCAGCGTTTTTTGACTGCCTAAAAATAGAATTGGTGTCTTATTGACAGCATTACAGTATATCAGCTTGGTTAGGATCTGCAGTTGCAGCCTTGAGTGTACCACCTCCATATTTTCCACATGCAACATTTTATATTTACATAGCCAAAATTATTTTTTTAAATTTGCTTAAACATAATAAAGACAGATATACCATGGTGTATTTTCAGTAGAACACATTTGTTTATAAGAAAGTTTGTGGCCTTTACATGTTTATTTGCTGTTCCATATGTTCATTATATTTTATATATAT
>NW_017306511.1:1486690-1523449 GCF_000935625.1 Nanorana parkeri
TATAGATATAGATATAGATATAGATATAGATATAGATATAGATATAGATAGATAGATATATATATATACGCAAAAATGCACAAAGTCAGTTACCCATACATGCTTAGTGTCACATACAGGCAGTTACTCAAACGTGCCACCTCAACAGAGTTATGGGCCGTGCTGGGACATAAGAAACAGGCTTCTGGACAGACCTGTTTAAGCTGCTGAAGGACAAAGTAATAAGACTCTGGAATAGTATACTATGTAAAGTGAGAATCTATATTCTTATTAATTCTTCCCCCAGCAGCTCCTTAAACAGGCCTGTCCAGAGGCTTGTTTCTATTTCAGGATGGCCCAGCACAGTCGATGATTCCGTGAAGGCTGTACTGGATCACTTCAGGACCTGAAGTGGTCCAGTGCCGCCTTTATGGAATCCAATCCACGGACCATAGAGGACTACAAATGCCAGAAATACTTTTACAGCCATGTAGAAACAATCGGCTATAGAGGACTACAAATCCCAGCAATACATTAAACAGCAATGCAGAATACCATCAGCTATAGAGGACTACAAATCCCAGCAATACATTAAACAGCAATGCAGAATACCATCAGCTATAGAGGACTACAAATCCCAGCAATACAAGGACAAAGTAATAAGACTCTGGAATAGTATACTATGTAAAGTGAGAATCTATATTCTTATTAATTCTTCCCCCAGCAGCTCCTTAAACAGGCCTGTCCAGAGGCTTGTTTCTATTTCAGGATGGCCCAGCACAGTCGATGATTCCGTGAAGGCTGTACTGGATCACTTCAGGACCTGAAGTGGTCCAGTGCCGCCTTTATGGAATCCAATCCACGGACCATAGAGGACTACAAATGCCAGAAATACTTTTACAGCCATGTAGAAACAATCGGCTATAGAGGACTACAAATCCCAGCAATACATTAAACAGCAATGCAGAATACCATCAGCTATAGAGGACTACAAATCCCAGCAATACCTTATACAAAAATGCAGAATACCACCAGCTATAGAGGACTACAAATCCCAGCAATACATCATACACCAACGCAGAATAGCATAGACTAGAAAGTACTACAAATCTCAGCAATACATTATACAGCAATGCAAAATACCATCAGCTATAGAGGACTACAAATCCCAGCAATATTTTATACAGCAATGCAGAATACCATTAGCTATAGAGGACTACAAATATCATAAAATGAATGAAAACATTTTTAGTTTTCGCTCATTTAGTATAAATTGAATTTTTAGTCTTTGCACAAGTCTATTAGAAACACAGCCTAGGGGAAAACATTAACACAATAAGGTTTTAAAATGATATGATTTAAAGTAATCTGGTGACATTGATCGGTATATCCTTTTGATAATAATACATTGTGAAACCTACATAATTGTTAAATTGTAAAAATACTAGGTGTATTTAGTATACCATTGGATGAGTGTAACATGACTTGCTGATGAGAAGTGTGTAATCTCCTGAAGACTGCTGTTTTGCTAAATACAGCAATAATCTTCCCACATAGGATATTCTTTTTCCTTCTTTACAGAAAATAAATGGACCTTCCAATAACAGAGTGTCTGGGGAAGTAAACTGTTTCTAAGAAGCTCCAACAATGCTTTACCATTAATTAATAGTGTATAACAATGCTGCACTCAACTTGACAAAGTACCATGAAATAAATATACTTCTTGGGAAATTACAATTACAATCCCAATTACAATTTCCTATACATTGACATGAGGCTGAAAGTCATTAAGCCATGGTATTGTGATAAATCTATATTGACTGATGTACAATGAAACTCAATTGTTGATTTTAATTGTACTTGCTTACTTTTATGACAATTATATAAGATATAAATTGCCAAGGAACAGATCATTGGACATAGTGAAGTCTTGGTGGAGATCAATGGCATGTCATCGATTTTACTGGATACATTCCTGGAATAAAATGAATATTACTCTGACTTGCTCTCTAGGGTTATCCTTTTGAAAATTCAGTCCATCAATGACATAATCCAATTATCTTTACACTCTATGGCCAGAAAACCAGAAAGCCCTGGTACATACCATTAGACCAACTTTGGCCCATTTAAGTGTAGCCAAACAAGGAGGTAAGGATTCAAGCATCCTGCAGCAACCCATTATTAAATAAGCCAGCCATTAGAGCATCCTACTGCTAATGTCCTTGATTCAAGACAAAGTGACAGGTTGTTAGAATATCCCACCCTACCCGATAATATTCATCTTCATTGTTTGCCCCTGTCGTGCTGTTGTTCTGATGGAGTCCTCGGTAAATCACCATATCTGAGCACTTTCACATGAGCAGGAGAGAGTAAACCAAATGGAAGGTCTTTCACAAAGCTGTGTCGAAGCCAGGGATGTGCGGCCAGGTGAGGCAGAGCCTCCCCTAGTATTATAGAAGAAAAAGTGATTAGCTTTAAGTCTGAATCTGACATCTTTTTCTCCATTCAGATAGGCTTGTAACAGGTTAGACAGCAGGGAAAGCCTCCCCGCTGTGTAACCTTTCATGCATGGAGCACTGCCTGTTAATTACAGGTGGCGCTGCATCTGGCTTTTGACAGGTAAGTTAATTTACACAGCAGCGGGCTTCCCCACTGCTTTGTGTAACCTAACATAGTGAGGCAAGAGCTACAACAGCCTCTACTTGGTGTTAGAGGCTTAAGCTCTGTGGATGGTTTGGACCAATGGCAAAGCACCATTGGTCCAAGCTGCCCAATCAAACAAAAAGAAAATGCTTTGATGCTTCTCCAGTGACAAGCAAGTGAGGGACAGGGAGGCTCCTCCCTGTCTTCTCCCTTCGCCCTCCCTCCTCCACACATAGCTCAGTGACCGGTTTGGGGGCAGGGCGGAGCTTGGGGGCAGGGGCAGGCATGGGGAATGCCTCACCGAGCACAGACCTTACTGCACGTCTCTGGTTAGAACTTACACAGACTTTAGACTCTGAGGGAAGACCAAAGTGGTAGGCAGGACAGTAAAAGAAAATGGTGGAAGCACGGTTGTCGTTCGAGGAGCGCAAGACCATTTTGAAGTGGTATTTGAAATTCAAGAACATTGTGAAAGTACAACGACAATGGAGGCATAAGTATGCAACAGAACCTCCATGCCTAACAATTGCACACATTCGTGATAAGTTTGAGACGCATGGTACTGTGTGTGATGTGCACAAGGGAAGACAAATGGACACTTTGGTCAACGTTGCTCAGGCACTAGTTCGCCGTAATCAGTGGATGCTTTGGACTACTTTGAGCCCCTCTTGTAATTGCAGAAGTCAAACGTGACTTGTATTCATCTTTGGTTATTGGTATATATTGAGTATTACAATTTTGATACAGTTTTTCCTTTCTTAAAATGTATATACATTTTTTATGACACCCTCTCTATATTATTGCACTGAACTTCAAATTTAAATAAACTGCTATATCTTGTGAATAAATAGTAAAAATTCAAATTGCAATTACATAAATACAGTAAAGAGCTGTCCAATAAATAGAGTAAAGTGCTATCCAATAGGGATCAGTGTGCTAAAGTGCAGAATTCCTACTGTGATACAACTGTCACCCAAAAAGTCCATATTTGAAAAGTCTGCAATGTGTGTTAGTTCATTATGCTAATAAATTTCCTTCCAATACGTGCTTATAAAGGGTTAACAATCATGTCCACCATGCAGTCTTAACACCCGTGTCCACGCTTACCAGAGTTTAATGACCATCAGATTATAAATGGTCATAGATTGATCAATCCAAAATACCGGCCTTTCCTCTGTACTTCCAATGAGACCCAAAATCTCTTCTTGTTCCTCAACATTATCTCCATTCACTGTTGTAATAGCCGTTTCTACTGCTCAGAATCACTCCACTCTTTCCCCCTCCGTCTCTCCTGGTTCTGTTCTTAAACACCACAATTCCTTCCCTAACATGACAGGCTCAGGAGAGGCAAAATAATGTAGTATATAAAAAAAATACTTTATTTAAAACCAATTAAAAACGCACATAGATTTATATATATTGCACATTCCCACTGCTTATCCTGTGTGTGGGTGCTCCCGTTCATACATACAAACATTCATTCATTCATAACGGTTGTGATGATGTCAGCAAGCCTATCCAACGCTTTTCGCCAGATGACTTCTTCCAGGCATAGTGTACCCCGGGTACACTATCCCTGGAAAAAGCCATCTGACGAAACACGCTGGTGGGCGGTACTTGCGGATGTCATCACGCTGTTACAAAGGTATGTCGGAACGAACAAATGGGAGAACGCACACACACGCACAGGCTAAGCAGTGGGAATGGGCAATATATCTTAATCTATGTTTTAATTGGTTTTAAATAAAGTATTTTTTTAAGTATTCCCAGTGACCAGGTGGTCCCACCCAGATCCTGCCCACTAACCAGAGTGGCCCACCTAAACTACACCTATAAGTATGTAGGGACCGCCTACTTGCTAACCCCAATCACCATAATGAATGCGTAATTGAGTGACTGCACATGCACAGTAACTAAAATAAGGGTGTCACTTTGATTTCAGGACATTGAAACAGCATCATTGGAACTGAGGTCACAGATTTCGGACTGTCCCTGCAAATCCAGGACAGTAGGCATCTATGCCCTAATGGCTTTACTGACGGAACCTCTGAGAGGTACTAAATAGCTGGAACTGTTACATTTTGACATTACTTAGCATGCAAATAAAATATATCTGATGTTAGGGCCACTTTAAGCTTTCTAGCTCCCTTTCTTACAAATCAGATCCATACACATAATAACCACTGTGACTGAATACATTAATTCCCGTGATCATATCTTCATAAATCTCACATTAAGGAGAATATTAATATCACATGGCCTTGTATTTAAGACCTTGTTCTATTACAACAGCGAGTCACAATTGCTAAGCACATTACACAACGGAAACAGCTGATAAAAATGTAAAATACAGTTCTGAAACCTTCATCAAAACAGTTACCAAGTAACATTTTTCTGTAAAGATTGTTTTTTTTTTTAATACATTGGTTCAAACATGGCAAATGCGTACATTTTATTTTAAATGATGTGGCATATTTTGATAGATGCAAATCTTTTATACAAGAGCCCACAATTTCCCTAACTGGGTAACACATGGAGTAAATGAGCCATATGGTTCGCTGAATGCATAAATTATGATCCAACAACTCCATTCATTGTAGGCATCTAATAAAGGACAGTGACGTGCCACACAACATTTGTATCCCTGAGAAAGACAGAAAAAAATATAAAATCAAGTTTTTTGTGCATTAAAAACCCAAAAGATTTGAATGTGATTGATCTAGATGCATTAGGTTTTAAGGTTTTCATATAGGGCAAGTGAATGTTCATGGATGATGCAGCAATGGCTGCAAGGTGCACTGACATGACCGTTCAGCCCTGCCTTGAGACATGTTTGTTGCTATGGAGAGGAAGCGGAGGGAGAGCAGAGCTAACAGATGCTGCTGGTGGCACTTACCACAGAGGGGGGACCAATTGCAATCTGTACAGGTTTTCTAACCTGAATATTAATTTGTCCCTGGGAGTATGGCTGTAACGCCGTTGTACACAGATTCCATAGACATGAGATCACTGTCTAATCTATAGGTAACTTTAGACAGTTTGATATAGAGTCAGATTCCAGAACTATCTGCATCAACTAAAATGTGCTTACCATGTGTAAATCATTATTATTATTTTGTATTATTAATATTATGAAGGATTTATATAGAGCCAACAGTACTTAGAGATTATATTAAAGGAGAACTATGGAAAACCTTTTTTGGCCATAGTTCTCTTTAGGGTCACAGTAGGACATTTACTACCCGCTATATGCTGGACAACGCAGAGCCACGCTGCAGCCGGGATGTATTCCGCCAATAATGTCGGGCTCCACCCTGCTCCTTGATTCACAGTTGGTTCTGCCTCTCTAGAGGCAGAGCCATCTGTTCCCTGCCCCCTCCCAATCTGTCCCTCCAGTCAGCGCTGGAAGAACAGAGAGAAGAGGGATAATCTGTGCCCGCCCTCTACCCCATCTTACCTCCTGTCAGCGCTGGACGAATGGAGAAGGCAGGGGGGAATCACTGTGGGGAGCGCTGACTGAAGTCACTACTCTCTGCAGGGAGAAGATCATATACTGAGTGATCAGCGTTATGTGATCACAACTTCAGTGTCACACGTTGGCTGTAACCATTGGGATGAGTACATTTCACTCATCCCATAATTCTCCTTTAATGGATAACGTATTTACATTTTTATTTTACCATTAGAATGTTTTTATATTATGAGAGATGAGTGCATTCTTTTATATCTAATAAAAGAGATCTGGTGGACTATATTTTTACATTTGGAAGATAAACAGGACGCAATAAAGGTCATTAGAACTAATGGCTGATGGAATGGTTAAACTGAGCAAGTTATTCAGCTATTTTTAAGAAGTCTGGTGGCACGCCAATCGTCATTCGGTATTCTGCCTTGGTGACAAAAGGGATTTTCATATCCCTGGAATGCTCATGCATGGATATGAGCACCCCAGAGGGACTCATTCTACTCTGCTATGGAAACACTGTAATGCGATCAGATAATATGGGAGTTTACATGGAGGTTGCCAGGCAACAGCACTGAAGAGATTATAAAATTAGATCTCTTGATAGGGAGGTGGAAATAGTATAGCCCAACTCTGCAAGACTTGTCTGTGTCAGATGTGTATTATCTCCAGGCTTCTCACATCTTTCACACAAACTTCTGGATGAGGTTTCTGTTCAAAAATCCACTCGGTTGCCAATAAAGTAGAATCACAGCTTAGTGGTTAATAGCGTGGTGGCTGCTTCTGTTAACACAAAACACTTCTGCTTCTGATAAAACAGAATCAAAGACTTTTCATTTGTATAGAGTCATACTCATAAAGAAGAGGGCTGCATTGCTGATTAGTACATATTGAACTTGAAGAATACCATACAAATTACTCAGTTGGGACTAAAAGAGCCAGATAGCACAGGAGACAGTATTAGTGAGCATCATATGGATTTAATCATCTTATGAATGAATCTATTATTCTGACTTTGTGTAACTGTTAACCAAATATCAATCTGCCATACTCGTTGTGTCTGTTTCATACATGTGGCTATGATTTGTAGATGAGGTCTTAGGGCTAGTTCACACCAGCCACAGTGCATTCTGGCCTGAATCTGGCCGGAACGCACTGGATCGCATTGTGGCTGGCTCACTTTGTTGAGGGCCAGGAGGGGGTGTGGTGGTGCATTGAAGTGAATGGCACTGTAGCCACGTGCTCCGGCCGAAATTTTTGGAACGCAGGCAATGATGTGCCACGGGGGTGGACGTACGTTTACGTGATTTTCTCTCTGCTCGCAGGCGCACAAGAGCAGAATCCCACCGGGA
This sequence comes from Nanorana parkeri, assembly GCF_000935625.1. NCBI lineage: Eukaryota > Metazoa > Chordata > Amphibia > Anura > Dicroglossidae > Nanorana > Nanorana parkeri. The sequence goes on from NW_017306511.1 coordinate 1,494,128, forward strand.
ATGTGTACAGCCGTTACCGGCTGTTATATACAAGTGTTGGGCCGGCTCTACAGCTTGTATAACCACGCACAGCGCCGATCCCCCCCCCCCCCTTTGCTGCCACTGCCAGTTATCCTGGGCACCGCAGGACACTGGTACAGCGGCTCTTTGTACAGAGAAGGAGGAGAGATAAGCATTCCCCACCGCCGATCTCTCCTCCTTCTCTCTCTAAAGGCAGAAGCCAGAGAAGAAGCTGGTGAAGCAGATCTCTGCTTCATCAGCTTCTTTAGGGGACCCCAGGTGACATTAGGTGTCTTAGAGACCCCTGATGTTTCCAAAAGAGGACCTGTCATTGTTTTTTGGCTATCACATAGGGTGCTATATCCCCCCATGTGATAGCAAACAAGTGTAAAATAAAAAAAATGTAAGTCTCATCTTAAAAAAATAGAAAACACCCAATAAAGTTTTACATCCCCCGCGTGCACGCACTTGTAAATATGCGTCAGATGCGCCTACGTGCGAAAGCAACGATTACGCTACACATTGCATATCATTGCGAACGTCGCAGTGTGGGTAATAATTTTAGGGCAATTAATCACTGGTAACACTAAACTGATGAGCAGTAAAAGCTTTTAAAGCATCGCCTATGGCCAATTTTAGGCATGGAGGTTTTGCGCACGCAATTTTAAAGCTTGACTTGTTTGGTGTCTATTTACCCGATGTGACCCCGTCTTTTAAATTTTACAAAAAATTTGGTAATAACAAATGTTTTATAACATAAAGGAAAAACAGGGGGGGGGGGTTTCAAAATTTTCGGTACTTTTTTCATTATATAGTAAAAAAAAAAAAAACCCCGGTGGTGAATAAATACCACCAAAAGAAAGCTTTATGTGTCCCTACAAAATGGTATATAATTAATTTCAGTACAGTGTTGAATGACGGAATAAATGTCAGTCAAAGTACTGCAGCGCTGAATACTGAAAAATGGCCTGGACAGGAAGGGGGTTTAACACCAAGGTCAGCAAGTGGTTAAAGAGTTATAAAGTTCTAGCATATAGGGTACTATTCTGTTATAACATCAGCAATGTAATAGGAATACATACTGGAGCTGTTTTTGATAATGCAATAAAAACGTAATTGAAAAAAATCCCTTTTTTCTATAATAAAAAGTTTATTACATGCATGCACCAATATGTCAGGCATATGAGTTTGTACAGAATACAATACGGTAACATTGTTAAGGAGTAAAGAACAATGGATATTTGCACTCCAAAATCATATACTAACAGAGTCAAATGAATAATCACGAATGGAGTAAACAATGATGATCCAAGCACATACAAGCTAATATTGCATAACTTCAATTAAAACAGCAAAAAAAATTAGGCTGCCTTCTGTCTGCCCATCATTTTCAACGACTTCCTGGATTCCCTGTGTGCTTTGCATCTCTTTCCCTGCTGCTTGATTTCATGCAAACTCAATTTCTCAAGACTAAATATCCCATCATGCATTGCTTCCAGCAAGCAATCATGATGTTACATGGTTCAGACGTTGAGATGAGGTTCAGAGGGCAGGCTCTGTAAGAGTTGCGACCACATGTATGTGCATATTCCCAGGGCTGCATTGAGTACATTCTTTGGGCATCTTCAATAAGTAAGTTTACAAACTTCTAGATCAATATGATTATTAGGAGTGGGACAAAAAACTTATGGAAATCCAACCCCTGGCACACTTACTCCGACACAACCCAAATATACACACGTGACGGTCGGAAACACAGAGCACAAACTTAACCTATTGGCGGACGAATTCCTCCTTAGCATCTCGCAGCCCCACGTCTCAATCCCAAACTTACTTAATATGCTAGACTCTTTTGCGCACGTTTCCAACCCATCTATTAACACAGAAAAATCGCTAGCTCTCAACATATCTCTACCACAGGATGCGGTCGAAACTGTACAAAGGAACTTTGACTTCACTTGGCGCTCCTCCAATCTGGAATATTTAGGGATACAGCTGACCAGAGACTATTGCTCCCTCTACAAAACTAACTATACTCCCCTCTTTAAAACTCTGACAGAGCTACTGTCTACCTGGGCCCGACACAACCTATCCTGGATAGGAAGAATTAATTCGGTCAAGATGACCATCCTCCCAAAGATATTATACCTATTCCGGACCCTGCCGGTGGCAATTCCAGGAAAAGCCTTACACTCATTCCAGAAAAAAAGTTCTCACATTTACCTGGGGAACCATCAGACCCAGGATCTAGAAATTCACAATGTGCACACACAAAAACAAGGGGGGTTGGGCCTTCCGAACTTCCACAAATATTTCCAGGCAGCCCAGATAGCCCCATAACTAATTTATACTCGAATCCACTAAGACCATTATGGGTAGATCTGGAAAGTGTGTATTGCGCCCCAAATTCTGTTAGAGCTCTCCCATGGCTCCCCCCAAACGCAAGGCCAAAAACTCTGTCCCCCGTGATGAACCATACTCTCCGAGTATGGGATCATACTAAACATCAGGGAAAATTAATCTCCCACTAATGCCCATAATAGGCAACCCATTTTTCACCCCAGGGATGCAGTCGCCTAGAGCGTTCACCTGGTGGACATCCCAAAACATAATATACCTGCACAACCTACTGCATGATGGGTGGCTACGCAGCTGGGACTCAATAAGGGCAGACTCGCACACACCCCCCTCGGAATTCCTCCAATACCTACAAATCAGACACTGGGCGGAGTCCGTACCCGCCAGCAGGGTGCCCACCACTCGACTCTCCTTGATGGAACATATCTGCTACCATACACCTTTACAACCCAAATTGGTATCCATATTATACTCTCAACTCAACTTGGCTCACAGCAATTTTGCTCATAATTATGTTGTGGCTCGGGACAAAGATTTACGCGGGACCATTACTGATTTAGAGTGGCAACAAATTTGGGCCTCGGCGGCATCATGAACCATCAACATCACCTCACTAGAGACAGTATACAAGTCTATGATGCGATGGTACATGGTGCCAGCTCGACTAGCGCATTCCCATTCTCAACAGTCAGCCAAATGTTTCAGGGGTTGCGATGCGAAGGGTGATGTCATGCACATCTGGTGGACGTGTCCGTTGGTGCATCGATTCTGGATCAAAACGTTCAGGCTACTGAACTCAATCCTCCAAACGAATATACACAAAGACCCGAGGTTCGCCCTGTTACACCTTAAACCTCACGAGGTCCCAACATAAACTAGCGGTCTTCACATTTCTAGCTGCAAAACAAACTGTAGCGCAGGCATGGAGGAAACAGCAGATCCCCTTCGGTGGGGTTAGTCGACGACTAGACTCATTCTTCATCAACGAAAAACTGTCTAGCATCCTGACGGACACCCAAAATAAATTCCGGAAGGTCTGGGATATGCACATCCGACCATTCGCCACACAAGCTTAGCAACACTTTGATTGGACACCCTAGTTTGGAGGAACTACCCCGCTGCCACTTACCTCCCCCTTACCCTACTTCTTCTGCTCTTCCTTCTTTCCTCCCACTCTTGTTCTCTATATAGGGCGATCTTGCCCTTTCGATACGCACCTTAGGGTGCTGGATTAATTTTGCTTGCTCTCCACGATATCTGTTGAATTAATACAGCTGACTTACAAATGTTACCGACAAGATGATTGTATCTTGTGCCTTATATCTGCAACTGTATTGTATACGTTTTACTTTTATGATGTACAAATAAAAAACTATTAAACCCCCAACAAAAACAACTTATGGAATACCAAAATAGAAATACATTATTATTTTTTTTTCTTTGTCTATGGATATCCCTTACATTGTATCACTTGCTAGCACATTTCAAGAACAGCAAATTATGGTCCTGGTTTGGATGATTAAACTCATAATTGGCTATACACCTAATACAAAAGTCAGACATTAGCATGAAACTAAGAGAAGCTCTTTTCCCCTTACAATCACAACCATATATATATGCTCCGAAGCATGTAGACTGCAGTGACTATGAGCTCTGGGCCTATGACTGAGATCAAAAAGGAAAACTACAGTTTATCATCATGATATTTCAGTCCCAACCAATTGAATGTTCCGCCAGCTGAGCTTCAAGTGCCACCTGTGGTTGACCGCAGCACCACACTGACAGCCAAATTGCTGTTTGATCCAGGAGAAATCTCAGATATTGCACTACAGTTGTCAAATGTCTGTTAAAGTTTTGTAATCTCTTTCACATGTAAACACAAATGGAATAACTCTTGAAAAAGTGTGCTCCACTTTATACAATATATTGTTTATAGCATCTATATAAATCTATATAGCAATTTTATCAAAAGCCTTGTTCGAGGGAATGGGATTACCAACAGGAGGAAGAGGTCCTAATTCCCCTAAAAAGAGCTTTAGTTAGATCTCATTTAGAATACATTGTCCAATTCTGGAGACTTCGCTTATAAAAAGATATTAAGAAGATCCAGATATGGGTAACAAGACTGGTGCAATGGATAAAACATGTCAGTAGAAACTGGGGAACTTCAGCTTTCAGAAAGGAAAGGGAAAACATGTTTGAAATCTTTAAGTACATCAAGGGTGTGAACCAGGGCAATATTTTCAGTATGAAATCAAGAACATGGGGACATGACCAAAAACTAACAGGAGAAAAGTTTAAACTAATTTTCTAAATGATCTTTCTGAAAGAGTAGTGGAGGACCTGGAACAGACTTCCAGCAGTGGTGTCATCATTTAGTGGATTTTAAACTTCATGAGATAAACATTAGAAAAAAACTAGACAAAAATGTAAGAAAAAGGGAAAATGACTGAGCCTGTAGGGGTGAAACATGTTAGAAGTGGGTGGCTACTAGGCGGTGACCATACCATGCTGGCTGTTGGAGTGAATAAACCACATATATGGTGAACTAGCAATGTGCGGCTATTCTTTAGACCAGCCTTTATCAACGAGTGTACCTTGGCACCCTGGAGTACTTTATGATTTCCTCAGGGGTGCCTCCAAATTATGTGATGGTAGGACTCCGATATGAAGGAGGGCTGAGGGCTCTGATGTTTTTGCATGGGGTTTCCCCTTAAAATGAATTACATTTTAGACTGGGGTGCTTTGAGATTTTCAAACTTTTAAAGGGTGCTGTGACTGAAAAAAGTAGAGAAATGCTGCTTTAGACAATACTACAGAGTGTGGACAGCTTCCGGTCAGTACCTGCAGGCAACAGAGCTGGGTATGGGATGGAGCGGTGAGGCTTCTCTTACATACTATGAATTTATCCTACGTATTGTAAAAAAAATATTGTTTTGGGGATATTCAAGTGTTACAGTGGTCTTAGCAGATTGCCATCACTTTGTAACTGCTAGCATACAATGATAGGAGCAGCAGAAGACTAGGAAATCATGTTATATAGTGTCATGATCCAATAGTCATTTTACTATGCTAGTAACAGCCTATGCAGCCAGTGTTTTGCATACCCCCCTTCTCATTGAATTCTGGCTCTCCTAAATCAGATCCCTTTGAATAGTTTGCAGGAGATTACTACATTTGGCCAATAATGGTCCTTTAAAACAAACTCCAACATTCTTTGTTTTAAACTTAACATGATAAAGCACCTTAAAGTTGGCCTTTTATAAAAATAAAAAAGCAACATAATCTGCAAATCTCATTTGGCTATGTAAAGGAAGTAATATGTGTAAGAAGAAAAATTATACATAAAAACATTACCATTGTTCTATTTTGCTAACATTTTTGGTAGAAGAGCCTTTGTATGCCAAACAATCCAACTTTTTTGCATACTGCCTGCTGTAGATTTGCAGTGCAGTACACACTCTTAGCACATGCCAAGAGGGAACCCACTTACCAGGATAATATAATTCTAGCTTGCATGTGTGGGGGGTAATTATCATTGGGCGTCCAATAGCTGAAATGTATAGCTGCACATTATGGCAAGAACTCCCGCAATCACCTCCTCCAGCAGTGCCAGCAAAGCTCCACTTTAAGAGAATGCTTACTTGCTAGGACAGCCCAGTGCTGACAGTAATTGGTAATATAAACATGTGATGTCATATCAGTAATCTTTCTTCTTCCCCAACAGTTATTTGACTTCTGTAGCTGCAGGCACTGTGGGGCAATTCATTCTTACAGTTCACAGCAGAAGTACTGAAGTCACCAAATTTGTTCTGTCAGTTCAGCTCACCCTGCCCCCCCCCTTTCCCGCAGCAGTAACTTGGCAAACTTCTGATCTCCAATGCAAACACAGGTCCTCTGGGCGGAGGCAACAGGGATTGCTTGCTGAGCTGCTGAGAAAATTACTTGAACAACTTCAATGATTTTTATATAAACTTTGAGGATGAATTACCCCACAATACCTGCAGCTACAGAGATCAGTGATGTCTTGATTTAAAGCTCATTTACTCCTTGTTAAAATATGCCTATAGCCTGGCCACATGTACACTTTAAGTCATAATATTTCAGAGGCCACTATGAAACAAGGAAGTAGGCTCTAAGAAGTATTTATATGTACTGTATATATGAGAGGTCAGAAATACAATTTGCCAGATATGCAACAATTATGTGGACCCGAGATGGATACCAGCAATTCAGGTAGATAATTATTTTGAGTTAAAATTGTCCAGTATTCATTTATAGAATTTTAAGAAGATTATAATGCTGTGTCCCCTTTAATAATTAAATCAGCAAGACTGTCACTTTACCACAGTTGAAGGAAATATTTGGTGTACATGGGAGCTGTAACACTTTAACTTTTATGCTGTTTATGAAGATTGGAAGTACTTGAAATACATTTTAAAAAAAATTGATAGAATTGCTCACAATCTCCAGTTTATAGAGCTGTCTCAGTGGGAGAGCACAGCCCATGAGGTGTAGTTACTATATCTGCTTTCTCTAAATTTCACATTCTCTTCACAGTATGAAGTATATCAAGTATACATTTTCTATCTATTATACATATGATTTTAAAGGTGTAACCCTGGTTGATGCTACACCATCTAGAATGGTTTAACGGTCATCTTCAGCACAGAATAGGTTTTGCAGATACATAATGGCTAGATTACACTACAGCCTACTGCTCAGGGACACAAGAAGAAAAAGAAAAGTGTTATTGTATGGCTGTGCTTACAGCCTCGGTCCATACAAGCAGGTCAGTTTCCCACAGTGCACAAAATCCTTAAAGCAGAAGTAAAGTCACAGTAATAAAAAAAAAAAAGAAATGCTAGAAGGTAGGGATTAGACATGCAATGTCTCTTCTGCCCAAAAAAATCTTCCTTTCTCCCCCAGCGATTTGTACAGTATACACACTCATCTATAGGATGCCGTGAATGGGCCTATTCTAGGGATGATGTAACTCCTGTGCACATGTGCAGGAGATACATAATCAGTGGCCCCCAATGGCTGAAAAGGATGCCTGGGAATCCAGAAGTTTCAGAGGTTGAGATGGTGGTGCCAGGGGACAGATTGGGGGCACAAATATTGACCCAAAAGCACTGGGGAAGGGCACCCTTGTAAGGTAAGTGTGTCCTAATGTGCAAGTATACTGTGCATACTTGCACATAAGGGCAAAAACCCCATCCTTCACATAAAGAAACTATCACAACACCTATTAAGGGCAAAAGGACAAATCTCTTTGAAGCCCACCCTGACCCACTTATATCCACTGTGCTCTAATGTCAATTTGTTGCCTCATCAAAACCACAGGAAAATACCCACCACTTTCAGGTATGTGACAGCATATGACCCCCTCCCATTATGCAGTGCCTGAGCAGCCAATAGCCAGGCCTTAACACTGCCACATGACAGAGGAGGTGACATCATCAACCCTGTGTAAGCTTCATCACCATCCAACATGGAGCTTACTTAGATAGGGTTGCACCACTCATCATAACAGAGCAGTGGCAGAGCATTGGCAAAGTGAGTATTGTATATTTATACTATAAATCCTGTATAATAATGATAATCCAGCAAAAGTACCTTATCCCAAGAAAGTAATCCCCAGGATAACTTATTACACAGCTGTACTGGAGGTCAAAGCATGACTGCTTAGTTAAAGTGTATTTCCACTTTTGCAGCCAAATTAGGATAACACAATTTATATTAAGTTAAATAGCATAACATACCAAAAAAAAAATAAAAAAAAATTGCTGCTTGCACAAAACATGCTCAATCTGTAAGAAAAGTTGTTCTTTGTGCTGAATTTCAGTCTGGAGTGCAATGGGGATGGGGAGGGTAGTGTTTAGGATCATTATCCCTGTCTGTATTGTGCTGATTAATTTCATTATCGGTTGCAAACTAGATTTGAACACTGCCTGTCCTAGCAAAGGGTAAAAGTTCTAGAAGTCTTGTATGTTAATGAGGGGGAGCTCAGCCTGTCCCTAGTCTTTCTATCGTGACATAGTTTCTGGTTACTGAAATTGAGACAGACTCTTGCAAAGGTCTGCAAAATACAGATATCTAAAAGTTAAGAAATATTAAAAAAAATATTTTTAGATAAACTATGTGAGCGGGTTCACATAATAAACATAGTGAGCTTTTCTTCATTGTGCCTGCAAAAGTGGAAACACACTTAAAGCTTGTTAGAAGACAATGTTTAATATTGGTTCAGCCCAATAGACGAATATTCTACAGATGATTCGGATAGGGCTGTTCAGGAGTAGACAGGGGTCCCCACTCTTTTTACAGTCCCTAAGTGCCCACATAGATAGGAAAGAAATCTGTGGTGCATGAATAATTTGTTGCTTGAACAATCATTTGTTTAGATGACAGTCTTTATCTGTTATACGGTCTAGTTACCTGCCAATCTTTAGAACTGCTTTCTGGCTTTGATTAAACACCTCCGACTAGGCTGTCTGTTAAAGTGAAAATCACAACCTGAGGAGTAAATACCGTATATACTAGAGTATAAGCCGTCCCGAATATAAGCCGAGGTACCTAATTTTAGCAAAAAAAACTGGGAAAAAGTATTGACCCGAATATAAGCCGAGGGTGGGAAATGAGGCAGCTACTGGTAGATAGATACCAATAAAATGACATTAATATTTATTTAAAAGAAAAATAACCTAGCTCTGTAAGTGGAAAAGGGGGTACAGGGCTACATATCATGTACTACGGATCATTTAACCCATTCATATTAGCAGAGGATAATTGTAAATCTATTGTTCAGTGCACTCTATATGTAGTATATAGTACATGTACATATAGAGTGCCTGCAACAATACATTTACAATGATCCTCTGCTAACATGAATGGGTTAAATGATCCATAGTACTTTTACGCTAAGGGTGATACTGCTTCAAAGAGACACAAATTTCACCTGCTGGCTGGATAGAGGACTAGATAATAATACTAATATACAACATTTCATATCTACAAATAAATGTGATTTTTTTTTTTAGCCCAAGAGGTTTTTTTTAAAACAATGCTCCCATAAAAAAAGTCTGTTGTACATAACGAGACTGGAAAGTGCATTTCCTCCTTATCCCCAGTGGTTGAAAACAAAGCTCCCACTTTATTAGCTATGGGAGAAATGGGAAGACATCCCTTTTCTGTCAGAAGACTGGGAAATCATCATATTTCTAGATACAGCAATCTCTTTTAGTACCAAACTTTTTTATACTGCATGTAACACAACATAGCACAAACAGGCTATCTACAAATAACTGCTTTAAAGGAACGTTGTTGCCAAGTGGAGAAAGTTTATCCAGAAGAATAATTACTTCTTTTGCAGACAGTGTGTTAAAATGTTACTGTTTTGTATACTGCTGGGTGCTGTGGTTCCTCCCACCTATGTCACTAGTGAGATAGCGATCAACAGCTGCAGGAAATTAAATGATAAATCTTCCCCTTTAACATGGCACTGCTGAATTAACTTCCATTGCCTGGTGACAGGGTCACTTTAAACTTCAGATTTAGAGGGACTTTTTTTATTTCATTTGGGAGTGGTTGATTGAGCATTCATTGTGGTTAGACATTTATTTCCAACACTTTTGGTTTAATAAACATGTGTGATTTGACAGTTTGCTTTCTTGGGGTGGTGGGTGGCTTCATTTAATGGTAAATAATATGAGGATTTATTTTTTAAAGTTTACTCCTTGTGAATTTAAAAAGATGCCAAAATGCAATGTTTCCAACAACTTTTCAGTGTCTGGCTCTGGTAAATGCTTTTTCTACCCTGCTATAAGTTCAACTTAAAGTGGACCTTTACCCCCTACCTCACTAAAAATCACATCAGCATGCAGCTCTACATGCCGATACAAAATCATATTTAATTAATTAGTTAAACAAACTTGTCATTTTATCTACTTCCTGGTCCACTTTGGTACAAATGATGAAGAGGCATTTTCCTCCACTGAGATGATGTGCATGGTCACATGTGTCAGGGTTCCAGGAAAGAAAAGGGAGATCTATTAGCCTGTCCTTAGTTAAAATGGTCACTGTGAGAAGTATGGTGAGGAAAAGAAAAATAAGGCATGCAAAGAATTGGAAAAAAAAAAAAGCCTGTAATTATCTAGAAGTATGTGTTTGTAGATTGTCAGTACTAAACATTTCTAAAGGTGCCTTTGTTGTTATTTTAAAGATATGGGTAAAGTTACTCTCGAAATAAAAAAGGATGCTCCTCCTTAAGTTTGAACAAATATGTAAATGACGGTAGAGTTCTCTGTATTAAAAAAAATATTTGATACACTTTTTGAATGATTACTGGCGTGGAGCCCACAATGAAGTTGTTTTTAACTAAGTTGTTGTTCCATATGTATTAAGTTTAAGTGTGTGCATTTTCCCTTTGTATAAATCCACAAAGCATCTAATAAAAATCATCTTAAAAACAAATTAAACTTTTATTGCGGGGAATGCTTGAAATTTGACTTGCATATTATCATACACCTAAAAGCATTTTCAAATTTTTAGAAAATCACAGCAGCTGCAGTGGCGGATCCAGGGGGGGGCAACGGGGCAATTGCCCCGTCCCCCCCCCCCGAGATAGAGCCGCTCCCACCCGCGGTACCAGTGACAGGAGTACATCCTCGCACACGGCCGGGACATACAGCTGTCACAGAGTTAGCTGCGGTTCAGTGTAAAAACCGGCATAGTACAGGTAATATGCCAGTTTTTTACACTGAACCGCAGTTAACTCTGACTGTGACAGCTTTATGTCCCATCCGCACTGCGTCACATTACTGACCTCCGCACTGCGTCACATTACTGACCTCCGCACTGCGTCACATTACTGACCTCCGCACTCGTCACATTGCTGACCTCTGCACTGCGTCACATTACTGACCTCCGCACTCCTCGTCACATTGCTGACCTCCGCACTGCGTCACATTACTGACCACCACACTCTGCGTCACATTACTGACTTCCACACTCTGCGTCACATTACTGACCTCCGCACTGCATCACATTACTGACCTCAGCACTCTGCGCTTATTATTATCGCTCCCTCCGCCCCCTCTGCTGGGCCCAGCCGGCCGCACCGAACAATCGAGACCCAAAGCAGAGGCTGCACTGTAGTCAGGCAAATTAGGCGGCCGTCTTGGCCCACACTGGGGTTTTGTAGCTGCCTAATTTGTGTGAGTACAGACCAAGCCTGGCAGCGGCGGAAATATCCCAGAAGGAGAGGCTAGGTGAGTGCGTTGTACCCCGGGGGAGAGCCGGGGGCAGGGACACATAGGCAGTGAGAGAGGAAAGGGGTGGCACAGTAGTAGTGGAAGAGCCAGGTGGGGAGGGCTTATTTTATGGCAGTGCCCCTCCCGAGACTAGACTCTGGATCCGCCCCTGAGCAGCTGTAGATTGAAATTCAAAATATAATTTTGACCAAATTAAATTACTATAGCAATAGTATATTTCTCTCTCTCTCTCTCTATACACTGTATTGCCAAACGTATTGGGATGCCTGCCTTTACACGCACGTGGACTTTAATGGCATCACAGTCTCAGTTTCAACTCTTCTAATAAGGCTGTCCACAAAGTTTAGGAGTGTGTCTATGGGAATGTTTAACCATTCTTCCAGAATCACATTTGTGAGGTCAGGTACCTCACAAATGTGATTCTGGCTCACAGTCTTCACTCTAATTCATCCCAAAGGTGTTCCATCGGGTTGAGGTCAGGACTCTCTGCAGGTCAGTCAAGTTCCTCCACCCTAAACTCGCTCATCCATGTCTTTATGGACCTTGCTTTGTGCACTGGTGCGCAGTCATGTTAGAACAGGAAGTTGACATCCCCAAGCTGCTCCCACAAAGTTGGGAGCATGAAATTGTCTAAAATGTCTTGGTATGCTGATGCCTTAAGAGTTCCCTTCACTGGAACTAAGGGGCCAAGCCAAACCCAAACACATCCATCGGATTGCCAGACATAGAAGCGTGATTCGTCACTCCATCGAACACGTCTCCACTTCTCTAGAGTCCAGTGGCGGGGTGCTTTACACCAATGCATCCCACTCTTTGGATTGTACTTGGTGATGTAAGACTTGGATGCAGCTGCTCGGCCATGGAAACCCATTCCATGAAGCTCTCTACACTCTGTTGTTGTGCCAATCTGAAGGTCACATGAAGTTTGGAGGTCTGTAGCTATTGACTCTGCAGACAGTTGGTGACTTCTGTGCACTGTGCGCTTCAGCATGCGCTGACCCCGCTCTGTCATTTTACATGGCCTATCACTTCATGACTGAGTTGCTGTTGTTCCCAGTTGCTTCCACTTTGTTATAATACCACGAACAGTTGACCGTGGAATAATTAGTAGCAAGGAAATTAGGTGGGAGGGGGTTGTTTCCCAGTGGAGAGATTTCCTTTCATATCCTGTCCCATAAACATAACAGGAAGTGAGGGAAAGTCTCTCAAAGAAGAGGGAAATCCTCAGCTGTCACCACAGCCAGTTTCCCTTTTGGATGATTGCCCCTCTATTCCTATTTCGTTGACTGAAAATCTTGGATTTCCCCTCACTCTTAATCCTAGTTGCAATATTTGCTTGGATAAATCAATTGTGTTATAATCCACAGCGTGCACACAGGCAGCAATAAAAACCTTCAAGATTACTAACTCTTCTCCACTCTATCCAAAACTTTAAGAAAAAAGAAAATCTTAGGCCTTACATACACTTTAGCGATGTAACAGATTTTCATATCAGGTTGTAGCTGTCACCTAAAATAACAAAAGGGAAATCCTATAATGCCATGTAAAAAATAAAGTACAGGCTAGTTTACAATTATTTCTTGACACCTTACCCGAGTAAAAATCCTTCCTGCTGTAAGTCGCCAAAGAAAATGGCACTCTGGACCATATGACCTCTTTCTTTATACTTTCACTGCAATTCACAATGGCATAAAGAAGGGTAAGCTCACTGGTGGTTTAAACAGGCAGCTAATGAAACAATCTTCTATGTAATAAATTAATTTGCCTTTTAATCACTCTATTTCATTGCTGTGCAGGCAATTTCACAACTAACGAGGCAATCTTTAGCCTTTTAGTGATTAAATATATTTTGGAAGTAATTCTGTTGGATTTTAAATTTGACGTTATTGAGAGTGTAACGCAACAAAAATTAGCAGAGCTGACAAAGGCATATAGTTGGGAGGTTGTCATGCTTCATAGATCCACCTCTACTTGTGAAACACACAGGGCCTGATTTAGGAATACAGTATTAAAGCAACGGAAAAGTGAGGTTATACTTTTATTTTTTATCTGGTACATTAAACATAGAAATGTAGTTTTTATATACAAAACCTACCAATTTCCTTTGCATTATGTTTCTTAACTGTGTCTGCAGAAGTCTTTATTACCATGCAGTCATGTTTACAGAATGCTAAAAATGCTAGTTTTGGTTAAAGTATAATGAAACAAATCTGGTCTGGGGCATTACTTACAAGAAAATATTATGAAACAAATCTGGTCTGTGGCATTACTTACAAGAAATTACTATTCAATCAGTGCCTTTAAAAGTAATCAGCCCTATAGAAATAGGTATTAGGTGGGGAGAGGAAAGCTGTGGGGTGTACCTATTACCTTCACACTTTTTTCAGTTATAACTAGTTAAGAAAGACATTCTTCTCAAGACATTTATTGGGTCAATAGCTGCAAGTACCATGTCAGGCTGCCCCACTACACTCTGTTCATGGTCCATAATAATAAAGTATATAGAGAACCTGAAAATATATTTCATTAATTTTACTATACTGTATTAACCCCTTCGTGACTGACGACGTACAGTGTACGTCGCCAGCATCGGGGCTGTTTAAACAGACTCCCCGCGACTTTTGCCGCCGGGAGTCTGTTTAAACTTGTAGAGCCGACTGTCGGCTTTACAACAGAAGCGATCCTGGCGACTTACCTGTCGCCAGATCGCTTCTGCGTCCCGAAGAAGGGGCCGCAACCACCATTTTATTCTATAGGGTCTTGGCATTCAGAAAATATATAATGTTGGGGGGTTTTACGTCATTTTCAGGCCTAAAATGTGGAATATAACATGGGTGCAAAAATGGAAAAAAGGGCCTCAGTCATGAAGGGGTTAAAAAACAAACTGGGTACGTCTTAAAGTGGAAGGGTTAAAACAATACCCAAACTGCCTTTCGGCAGGCTTTCTATGGCAGAAGAGACTGTGTAAGCCTCTTCTGCTATAAAAGCTTCTGTCTACAATTTAGCAATTTGTTTTTCTGTACGGTGAGCCGCACATGTTCAGCTCAGCATACAAGCCTGGCATGCAGGGGTGAAGTAACTCCCGTGTGTATCATCGGGGGCTAACCAATCAAGCAGCTGAGCACTCGAAAACCCTGGAAGAAAAACAGGGAGAAGATGGAAGCACCGGTGAGGGAGAAGTGTTAAGGTGCCCATACACCTTACAAGTATCTGCAGATTTTCTGTGGTCAGATGGAAAAAGTGCAACAGATTGGCCCCGGTGGAAATTACTCCATCCACACAGTTAAGTGTAGATGGAGGAATCTGTTGCACCTTTTCCATCTGACAGAAAATCTGCAGATAATTGTAAGGTGTATGGCCAGCTTAATGCTGGAGGGGATCATTTCGGCAGGTAGGTCTGCCATAATGTGCTAATATGCTGGTAGACCAAATCCTCCTATTCCAATATAACAGTGATCTTGAGTTCACCATCTGAGTTGTGATACCAGTTTCTGGTACTGAGTGCTAATTGCTGGCAAAGGTTCCAATTGTTGGCAAAGGATTGGCCGACACACATAATGCAACACTGCTTCATTTAGCCTTTAAAAACAGCATAAATCACTTTTAAAGTTATGTTCATTTGCCATGAGTTCTTGATATGTGAAAATGTTTTTGACAACACACGTTAGCTTTTCTGTGCTAACAATATAGCGGACAGGGGCTTTCTTAAAAGGAGAACTATGAGGTGAGTGCTTTTCACTCACCTCATAGTTCTAGCCGACCTGTGACAATGAGACTGTCACAAGTCGGCTCAGTAGATCGGGAGGTGAGCGAACACATACCGGGTTCGCTCACCTCTCGATCCTGTCACAGCTCTCTGCCGTGACAGGGGGAGGGGCTGGATTCCCCTCTCCCCGCTCCGATCTGCCAGCGCTGACTGGCGGAACGGACGGGGGAGGGGGCGGGTACAGCTGGCTCTGCCTCTAGATAGGCAGAGCCAGCTGTCACTCACGCAGCTGTGCGGATCCCGTCATCTAAGTCGTGATCCGCTCCGGCATCTTAGTATACAGCGAGCTGTAGCTCGCAGTATACTGAGCTTAGGGTAACGGGAGGACGCTAGTTTGTGTCCTCCCGTTACCCTAATGAGAACTATGGGGAAAAACACTGACCCCATAGTTCTCCTTTAAGTGAAAGACTTATGCACAATGGAAAAGAGCAAGTGGCAACTTTTATAGCAGGATGTCTCATGCAGTGGATGGTAAATAAAATGTGACTCCATAGAGTATTTATGTGCGTATGTATGTGTAATGGGCAAACACAGAGCCGCATATTCATATACCAATGAATATTGACCAAACATTTACTTCAGGTGCATCTTCAAGGTGCATGAGTTTAAATGAAAGTGATTATTTCACCACCACTGATTATAAATATACCCCAAAGTCAGATTTTGATATCAGAACAAATTTACAATTTAATTACAATGTTAAATAAAGTCAGAGCAAAATCCAACTCTCAGGCTTTTAGTTGCCCACAGATTTGAGATGGCGCTGTTCATGCAGGCATGATCCAACCGAGTCTCAGGAGAAGCTGGCTGTGAAGACCTTCATAAAACCTTTTTTAATATTACAGGTATTTACATAGCACCGACCATTTAGTCAGTGTTCTACATACAACACATTAACACCAGTCCCTGCCCCAAACGGGCTTATAATTTAAGGTCCCTATCTCACATGCATACACATACTAGAGCCAATTTAGACAGGAGACAATTAACCTACCAACATGTCTTTGGAGTGTTAGAGGAAGCCCATGCATGCACATGGAGAACATGCAAACTCCATGCAGATAGTGTCCTGACCAGGAATTGAACCCTCAGTGCCGTAAAGCAGAAATACACAAGCCACTGTACTGTGCTATAAGTCTGGCTTCATCAATCAACAAGTTAGCTAATGGAAAAGGCAAAGAGAGCAAAAAGAAAAGACGGGTGCCGACTTAGCAGGGTGAACAAAAGCATTTATTGTCCAATTCTTTCAAAAGCCAAGACAGGTGGCTATCATCCAATGCCAATGGGTACCTTTAGAAAGCACAGAATAGGTTAGGGTTCAGATGTGTGCTAGTACTCCCAATCTAATCACTGCAACTCCAGAGAATGGGAGAGTCAATCTTCAGGGTAAACGGTCTTCTGGTATAAAGGACAGTGATGGAAAGAGAGCTTGGCTGTAGTGAATAAAAATAGGCGGTGCTGCCTGACAGAAGCTTTTTCTATTATGTCCGGAAGGTCTCTATAATTACTGAACCATCCCTTGTATTATATTGTGTTAGCTGGAAAATCCTTAATGTGTGTTAGAAAGCATAACTGTAAACAATAGTTTTTCCTAAACTATACTTCGTTCTCAGTGGAGGAACAAGGAAAGTTAAAAGAATAAAACACAATTGCAGGAAATAGCAATTAAAAAGTTTTCTATAGAAAAATCTTAATAGACATATGTGCACTTATAGGTCATTACATACACAATATATCACATGGTTGATTGACCTCACAACATTGCAAGCATAACAAAAGGTATTGTTGCTTGCCAAAGCACATTCCATTATCACAGTAGGCCTGTGCTTTGATTTGTTCTTGAATATTATGCTTCTCCCAGCTCACAGCCAGAGCTGAATATTCATAATGAAGGCTGCCATTGTCTTTTGCCCACTCTCATAGATTGATGCTTTCAACTTACAGTTAATTAAAGCCAGGGGGACCCTTGATGAGCCCCCATAAAAGTATTTTAAAATGTTCCACACGTATACTCTACATTTTATCCATTTGGCAGTTCTGACATTGGGTTTTAAATAAATAGATTTTTTCCCCTCCTCTCTGTTGAATTTGTTTGTGGCAAATGCTTATTAGCTTTTCCATTGTATGCAGCCAGTAGCCATTGATTGCAGAGCAAGGCTGGCAGCGAGTGCAACATTTTATTACATATTTATTCCTTTTTTTTGCACATTACATCAACGTGCTCTGCATCCAATGTAAGCATGAGACAGTCCGAAGAGAGAGACATGATTGTGAATCTGGCTGATGGCCCCTTATAAGAACAGCTGGGATCCAGGCACAGAATGTGATGAAGCCTCTACAGCTCCTGCTCTTGTGAGCCTGCCAAGGTTATTGCAGAGTGTATTTGCCTTGGCAAAGGCACAAAAACTGCTTAAATATCAAAATCTAAATGATGTTGAATTCAAACCATACATACAAATAACACAGCTATGCCGCACATAAGGTCATTCATGAATCCAAAAAGACTTGATGCATACTGTACCAATTCATTGCAAATTGTGAAGTGCTAGTTTACACACACATTTAAAAAGTGTGAGAATACATAAATGAAAACTTGGCTGATAAAAAATATTAGCTAATGTAGGTATTTGCCTAGTGGTTTCAGAACTATGTCAGAGCAGAAAAATGTGATACAATTTTCTGCCCTGCGGAAATGCATTTATTTTGCATGCAGAACCGACAAAGCACGACTAAAGGCAAAATATTTTTTTTTAGAATTTGATAGAGTTGTGAGGGGTTTTAACCACTTGGCAATGTTATTGCTGTGCCCAGAGCCAGTCATCTGTGCCTGGCCTCAGGTAACCGATGGATGTGCGGATACACACGAACAGCGGCGGCGCCTGTCATCGATTTTTATAGTCTGAGGGGCTGCCGTTGTCTCCATGCACCAGTGACTCCAGCCGCAAAAATTTGCCGATTCTTGTCAAAGGGATCCATGGTCCAGACCCATTCTGATGTGCGAATGAAGCTGAAGCAGAAAACAGAGCCTACGTACGTAAGGAGTAAACATGGCTACGCCCATGCAGATGTAATCATGCCTTAAACACAGAAACATGGTCTTTAAAGTGACACTAAACTCAGGAAAATAATCTTAAAAATCCATTCACGTACCTTAACTATTAATTAAAAATGTATCTTGTGTATCACTCATCTGTTCATCCTCAAATCATCTCTGAATTCATGCTGACACTGTCCTTCCTTCTGGAGGGTGGCTACTTTTTTCCCCATGGTCCCTATGTGTGTGTGTTGTAAAGTAGCCACTGCTCCAAGCTCACTCCCATGATGGACTACAATCTTACGTTTAGTTTGCACATTTGTATTAAAGTTATAGTCGATCATGGGAGTGAGCTTGGAGCGGTGACTATTTTACAACACACACAGGGACCATGGGGAACAAAAGTAGTCATCCTCCAGAAGGAAGGAGTGTCAGCACCAATTCAGAGATGATTTGATTTATAATGGTTGAATGTATTTTTAAGATTTAACTACTGAGTTTAGTGTTACTTTAAATAAAACATTCACACTGTTAGTAGTATTTACAATTAGACAACTCCTTTGAGTAGTTCATATAAAAAAAATTTATAAATATAAAATCTATTGCCTTCCTGTAATGCCCGGTATTCCAAGCACATGATACACAAATATAGAGTTAAATACAGATATGTTAGATGTTCTTTTACTGAAAAGTAGCCCAAAACATCAGGTTTCTTATGTGTTAAAGCTGAACTCTAGGCAGATATAAAAGACACAAATGAATGCAGGTTTCTATTAATAATAATTGTATTTTAAAGCAACAACTTAGTACGGTAACAGCCTTTTGGTATCTCCTATGCAGCAGCACTCTGGCTCCAAATGCTGATTCTTCTTCAGTAAGTTAATCAGATGTACTACATTTAAATGTGTTGGCAGGAAGAAAGGGTAGCAAGAACAGAGAGATGACTTCATCAGTCTGCAGCTGGTTCTTCAATGTCCAATTACAGTGGGGTGTTACCACTGTATGTCTTAACAGTTACAGATTGAAGTGATAAGTCAAAAGATGCTGCTCCTCAACATTTAAAAGTTTTAGTTTCTTGTAGAAATCAGCTGGTCGCCTGAGCACTGGCCCTGATATCCTGTTTTAGGGTGTTTCCTTCCCATTGTAGTATGCTATGGAGCCACCTTTGTGTTTTCTAGTAAGCTGTGTGCATCTTCACAAACACACAGATGCAGCAAGACAAGCCACTCCCCTCCTCCCTCTTTCAAGCTAGTAGATGGATATCAGCTGGAGACTGTGCTCTGTCGCTTGTGGTCTTCTACTGCACATCAAGTTCAGGGAAGCAAAGCTGAGAGAGTTGGAGCCAGCTGGAAACCAGTGTTGGAAACACGATGACTAAGTGCTGTAAACAAATATTTTGCGGGTGAATGTACATTTGTTTGATCTGGATTCATTAGTGAAAAGAAAGTTTTAAAGGTTTAAAATTACTTTAAAGTGAAATTAAACTCAGAAGTTAAACCTTATAATGCATTCAAGTACTTTAACTATTAAGAAAAATGTATCTTATTTGTGTATCACTCAGCTGTAGATCCTCAAATCATCTCTGAATTCATGCTGACACTGTCCTTCCTTCTGAAGGGTGGCTCCAGAAAAAGGGTGGAGGGTGACATGGTCCCTGTGTGTTATGTAAAGTGGTCACTGCTCCAAGCTTCCTCCCATGATGGACTGCAATCTCAAAACAACCTAGTAAACTAAATGTGAGATTGTTGATTGATTGTTGAAACTGATTGCAGAACTAAATGATCAATATATTTAATAGTTTTTTGGAAAATACAATCCTTCGATCAAAATTGTTGACATTTCCTGTTAGCAAGTTTCAGCGAATGACAGAATCTGCTGTATTTACAAGTTTTGCACATGTATTGTCATATTTGTGCTCACCTACTGTCCCAATTGCTAATTCTTTGCCCATATATTAATCACACTTGACAATGTGTTGCCCAATTGCATATTGCCACATGCTCATATATTACTAGTTTATTGCTACAGTGCGGTGTGTGTGTATGTTTGTGCGCAATCAAGTCACAGATGTTTGTTTTGGGGGGGTTATATTTTGGCATTACCGCCCCCTGCTGTAAAATCTTTGGCTCACAGCGTACTCACCATTTTAGGTATGTTAGTTTTTTTTGTATGTACAGGTGAAACTCGATTAGAATATCGTGCAAAGTTCATTTATTTCACTAATCCAACTTAAAAGGTGAAACTAATATATGAGATAGACTCATTACATGCAAAGCAAGATAATTCAAGCCGTGATTTGTCATAATTGTGATGATTATGGCTTACAGCTCATGAAAACCCCAAGAACCCCAAATCCACAACCTCAAAAAAGTAGATTATTACATGCAATCAATAAAACAAGGATTGTACATAGAACAATATCGGACGTCTGAAAAGTACAAGCATGCATATGTACTCAGTACTTGGTTTGGGCCCCTTTTGCAGCACTTACTGCAATTACTTTTGCACGATATTCTAATTATTCGAGTTTCACCTGTATATACACAAACCAGTCAAGCAGAGTCTCACTGGGTTACAAATTCTTTACATCTTATAGCAAAGTGTATGAAGATAGCTAAGGCTTACCTTATAATTCTTGAGGACAACAGTTTTAAAACACTGATCATTAAGGATTCTTTCACCATTTAAAAATGTATGTAAGCTTAACATTTTAACGAACTTCACTTATTTGCTCCCCTTTGGTATGTGTAATATATGCATTTCTTTATATCTGTCCGATATAGGCATGGTTGAGTAGATTAGGAGAAGAAACTAGGCAGGCTTGACAATACCCAGTAAACAAAAAAAATTTGTATTTGGTTCATTTAAAATGGTTGCTTACATATTGTTTTCCTGAAAGAACATTGTTTTCTCTAAACTGAATTTTCCTCTGGAATGCAAGGGGTCTGGAGTTCATTTTTAACCTATAGTACTTTCTGCACTGTACTGGCAGATCTCATTGCCAGTTGTACACTGAACCCCATCTGTCCTAACAAAGAGTTAAAGATGTAAAATAATTGTATGTTAAAGAGCGAAAGTTCAGAGGGTCCCAAGTCTTACTATGGGGGCAACTAGAGCTTCGTCTCACAAATAAATTGTACAGAGAAGCCTCAGAGGCTAGCTACACAAACACATCTAAAAAAGGTAAGAAATATATATTTTTTTAATTTATTATTTCAGGTATGAATGTGTGAATGGGAACTCAATCATATAGTGGTGCTTTCTCAAATTTGTCTACAAAAAGGTGGAACAAGAGCTACCCTGTTTCCCCGAAAATAAGACCTACTACCATTTTTGGGAATTGCTAAAATATAAGACCTACCCCGAAAATAAGACCTAGTTGTGACCATTCCCAGGGCCGGTGGTGGCATAAGGGGGAAGTTGAAGAGCCGCGTGAGAGAATTAGTGGTGCCCACGAAGCCAGCGCTAGAGGAAGCAAGGCGGCAGAGGAGGGATCGAGCAGAGCCGCATAAGCCGATGCTTCCTCTATAGCGTCGTCTCCTGTCACAGGCGGAGTAATACCAAATGTACTCCGCCTGTGAGGAATCTATAGTGAAAATGTGCTTCGCTCATTTTGGTTACCAAATAGCTCTTGGAAAGGTATGGCACCCCTGATTGCCCTGATCACCTTATTCTTAACTTTGCCATTTTGGATTATTTAATTTGGATTTGCATTAACTTTGGATTGTTATACATTGAAAAAAATAAGACCTACCCCAAAAATAAGACCTAGTGTGTTTTTTTTGAGCCAAAAAAAATATAGGACAGTGTCTTATTTTTGGGGAAACACGGTATATGCATTTCTGGCAGATTAACATGTATTGCACATATGTACTGCATTTTTTTTTTCATTCTGCCTCGACAAACTCTTTAAAGAAGCAGTCAAGAGGGAAAGGCATTTTCCTCCCCAAGTCACATGTGCCAGAGTTCCAGGAAGTAAAGGGAAATGGATTAATCTGCCCTTAGTAAAATTAGCCACTGTGAGAAGAATGGAGAGGAAAAGAAAAAAAAGATGCCAATTATCTATAGCTATGTGTTTGTAGATTGCCATTACCAAACATTTCTGAAAGGTGCCTTTGTTGTTATTCTGAAAACAACCCTAAGGGGTTAAGGAAATTCCTCCAATACCTCTGGCTGTGTGGTCATTGACCTTCTACCATGGTAAGCCACTGTGTAAAAAAAAAAAAAAAAAGCTGTGTTGTAAAGAACAATGGGCTGAAACTATGACTATAGGTTATCAGATGTTATTCTACAAAGTATTTATTTCAAATTTACATCAACTTTACAACAATTATATAGTCCCAACCCACCTATCAACAACATTAACAGAAGCAAAATGGTATATCAAATCAAGAGAAAACAAGTTGATGCAAAAAAGTTAGACCCCTCTAGGTAGGATAATTAAATATCCTAGTAGTTTTCTCTGAAACATCTTACACACACACACATATATATATACACACATACTAACACAACACAATCTATAGTAAATAACCAAAACACAAACATCAAAACAGTAAGAAGAAAAAAACCCTACTACTGCATATAAAAATATCCACCCATTAAAATCTCCTCAAAACACCTGATGGAGGAAGAGTGTCAGCCTATGCGGAATACATTGTGCCATTATATAATGGTGAAGTACTATATATATTTTGATGTATATCCATAATACATATATCCATTTCTGGGAGTAGATACATGGCTTGTCCATATAGAGCCAGAGCTGTAGTTTGTATCATGATATATACATGGTATTTGGCAGTCCAGGCAATACGTCTTGGGGAACGGGACACCCCACGTTCCCTGTTGTACACCTCCACAATGCCACTGTATGAGTAGGTAACAAATCCTCCGATGAGTATCAAAATGTGAATGGATAAGTAAAGTGGTGACACACTCACTCGAGTTCCAATATGTGATTGTTCAGGGAAAGCACTTGGCAGGTTTCCAGGAATGTCTACAGTTCCAGCTATTCATGTAGTAAATCACCAGATGATGCATGTAGTATAACAAAATAAATGGCCATATCCATCCAACTCACAGAATGCAGTCAGGTCTTGGAAAAGCATTGCAGATCACCGCACAGGTATCAGCCACCTAACAGAGTAGTGCTGCCCAGCTGAGTGCCATCACGGCCACTAGTGGTTTTACTTCTCATGCCTGCTAGTCTGAATGCCTGCAAGGGTCCCTATAGATAAGAATAACAGAACAAGGGACAATATATTTGGTACTGATGGAAGACTCATTGGCATCCTTTCTGAATAGAAAAATTTGATTTTTGTCGTACCTGAAGAAATGGATTTTACAGGTAAATCATAAGACACAGGGAGTTCATTCTGGAAACAATGAGTTATGCAACTACCTACTGCCTACCTACTACGCAACTGAAGCCTAATGCTGGAAGGCCCAAGAAACACTAACAGTCCTAGTAGAGTGATCCATTAGAGAGGAAGGAACTTTACTCTTCAACTCATAGGCCTGGGTGGTAGTTCCCCAAATCCTCATAGCTATAGTGGATGGTTAGAACCATAGCTATAGTGGAAGGTTAGAACCATTGTCAGGCTGTGTGGCCCCAGAGCCTTCCGCTCATACATCCTCATAACTATGGGGGGGGGGGCTCTTCAGGAACAGAGCTTCAGTAAAATTACTCACGGCCCAGGACCTGTATAGCAACCCTGTGACAACTGCACAAAGTGCCAAGGGAGTGCACCAAACAGGACCCAGTACTCTGAGCACAGGCTGGATCTGGGTATGGCCCAACAAGGCTCTGCTGAGGAGAAAATTAACCCAGATAGCTGCTAATAGGTGTCGCAATGGATGTGAGCAGCTTAGGGAAACTTGCTAGGTGAGTCTTGAGCAGAAAAGGATGCGTAGAGAGAAGGCACCCATCACCCAAGGACAGTGGTAAAAACTGGGGCAGGCTAGGATTGGGAGCGGGCTATACAGGACTGTCCTTACAGTTTTGATTTGCCAGTTTACAGTTACCTGAATGTAGCCCTATAACCCACTGGTTTCAAAATTAGCTCACTGTGTCCTGTAATGTACAATCAAGAAAAAGTAAGCGGATAAGGAAGATGCGTTTTAAAAGTCCAACTCTAGCTAAATTTGTTTTATTTTTGATAGTTCTCCATAGAGTGGGTGAGTTATTTAGGAAAGGTTTTTATTTCCATCTATAACACTACTGAGAAATGCCCCCTGCTTCCTGTCCCTGTAAATTCTGCACAACAAACAAGGGGTGCAGTGGTCACTGGGGCAGAAAGGCACAAAGAGCAAAAAAAAACATGATCAGACATTCAAACTCTTTTCCAGCCTACTAAAAATGAGTCAGTCTGTGTTACTGTTAGAAAGATTTTCAACCACTTTCTGTCTTGATATGACTATACTGTATATATGTAGCTTTGTTTTGCCAACACTTGTCGTTAAAGTGTGATCAATGTATAAAATACATTTTAATAAGGTCTTAATGAGTGCAGATTGTTTGTGGAAAATATTAACACCTCTGCCAAAAAATTTCTTTTCATGAGCTGCTCCATGCCATCAAGACTGAAACACATGTGCTTAGATATCTCTAGCTGTATAAGGTCCCTAGATATTATATGAGGTCTGCATCTGCATACAACTGTAGAACAATGGTTTTAGATTTCCCCCAAATGATCAAAGCAGTCAGCACCTGCCCAGACTGTCCATATGTCACACTGCACCATCTCAGTGAATGGCTGAGTCTGCTTCAGAATGTGATGCCAACCACTGACAAAGACTTCCCATTTTACAACAAGGTTACCCATTTTACACATGCATGGGCAGCATAAATCATATATTTATAAACTATGCAAATACCGAGCGATAGGCACAAATAAATATTTAAGTCACTTTGGAAAAGAAAAGATGAATTATTGCTAACAGTGGGGTAGACAAAGGCAATGTGCTATCTTTACTGGCAGCAAGGAGCTTAACACAAATTAATTATTCATATCTTCTATGTCATTGTTTTGTACTAGATTCCAGTAACTCCTTTGCTTCATTTATTTTCATTGCCATATAAGATGAGCCACCTGCAAAGAGAAACACAGGAGGTTTAATAAGTGGAATGTGAAAAAAAAACGATCAAGCAATATATCAAGGAGGAAAACTTATTCAAAAGACGAACAAAAGTACTATGAAAAAGTTTACAGCTAAAACTTTTGTTTGTTTGTTTATGGTAGAGAAGGGTTGTAACCTCTTTCAGGTTTTCATTGTCTTCTATGTAGCCGTGATTCATCCCCTGTATTTGGGTTGGTGACCATTATCACTGGGACTAAAAGTTAGGGGAAATACAAAATTTTGAGTTGTCACTAGAACAGCAAAGAAAGGAAAATCTTCCAACGGGGACATGTGTTCTGGTGACTACGGTCTATAAGGTGGGGGTAGCTAATAGAGATTAGTCATATTCAACTGGACTTGTCCTGTAATGTTGAAGCATTTGATGGCTTCTCTAAAGCAGGCTATACAAGGTACAAATTCCAGCCAGTTCTTGATGAACTAACCAAAATTCACACAGTGGGTGCCCCTGTTGGCACCATTCAGCCTGGCATTCCTCGGATCAGCTGATCGAAGGAGCAGGTTGGAAAATTCTCAGGCAAACAGAGCTTGCAGCCAATCAGCTCATAAGTTGATGGAAGAATCTGTTATATTTTCTTTGTTTGGCTCGCAGGTTGAAACTGTCACTTAATCCAATCACCATGGAATGTGTAAATGACGACTGTCCAAGAATAGAATGGGGAGGTGTGAAAGTTGTGGGACCACCCTGCTCTACATAATCTCATCTCAGGCCCTCTGCAAAGATGTTCATTCATTGATTTACATGGCTAAATTGATGTCTAATCACCAGGTAGAGATGCTAAAACAGCTTTATATGTTCAAGACAAATGGTTTTGAAGTCCCACTCCCCTGTTCAGTGGTTGTTTCAGTTTGGTTCCCAAGAGGCGTAAAAGAGGTCAGCTGTATCAATTGTCCTCTCTCTGCAAAGGGTATTAAGATATTCTTTTGAGGACTAGCAGACTGTAAGGCTATTAAGACTGTAAGAAAGCCTATGAAATGAGATAAGACTTTTGAAGCCAAACAGAGCTCGACAGTACAGCAAATATGTTCCATGCTGGACCTTTGTCTCAACACCACTTATACTTAAATGACGTACAAGGATCACGTCTACAGGTAGCAACATGGCTGGCGAAGACATACAGCAGGTTACATAGCCAAACCAGCTAGGATGAATGAGGCCTTGAAAAGGGTCTCTAACCTCTTGTCAACTGGATCATTGAACACTGGAAAATTCTCAATAGGGACCATCAGATTCTTGTGCAGACAGTAACCACCCACTTTGAGAAACCCGTTCTCTATAGAATATTGCTGAGCAAAGTGCTTTGGGGAGATGGAGTTTTTCAGGGTGAGGTCAGCTGTCGTACAGCAGGTACTCTACGAGTGTACAGTAAAGGTCTTAGCAGGCTTGGCCAGTTTTAGTGAACCCATGCTGGTGCCGTTAAGTCTAGAGTGTCCAATAACCTGAAGGTAGCTGCATATAACCCATGGTCTAGGACTGAAAGTCCTGTGCACTGTACTGTACGAATAAGGAATGTATATTTTTTCCTGAAAATCAAATTACTCATCAGATTCCTGCATTTCCTAATAACATATCCCTAACTGAACTTTCATAGTACATGATGATTTGCCAAGAATTTTTTTTTCTTAAATAATATATCCAAATATTTTAAAGCAAAGTAACAAACGGTATTGCAAACAGTTTTACTTACTTATCCAACAATATAACCCATACCCTAATATATATTTTATAGGAAGCCACAAACATCATTACAAGTCACAAAGGACATTAAATGCAATATCACACACTATGCATGGTTATTTAAAATAACGATTTAAAAGCACAAGACCACAGGCAAAGCATCTTTGTCTAGTTATAGCTCCACGAACAAGACATCTTAAAAGCAGGACATTCAGGAGACAATAATACATATGCACAGTATATTAAGCACAAACAATTGCTGCTCTAAGGGAAAGGGGCCCATATATTGATCTGAATACTGGTCTTGGTATTTGTTCTCCGATTTATATGAAGCTGGCAATACACATCAACAAATTCGCTCAGTGGGTGGTCCTGACGCTTTTCCTTCTAGCATTGTTTGATAAGAAAAGCAAGAGTCAGATGGAAATTTTTCAGGTGAACAGTGAAGGCAGCCAATTTGCTGCCGCCACTGTTCAGGTATTTGGACAGTGGCACGCCCCCCGCTATCAGAGTACAATAGCCCAGCAGGAGATTAATTTATATTGTTATTTTTTTAGGTTCAGCACACAGGTTGACAACAGTGAATGGCCAGCTTAACTATTTTACAGTGTATATGGTTCACAGAACAATGAAACCTTCTCTATAACTAGAACAAAGAGGTAATACAAGTAGAATATGTACAAGCATGTGAATCCAAATTCTTATGCAGGCTGCGGATTAAAGCAGTTAAATTAATCAGGGAGCAAAGGTATGCAACAGTGCATGAATCCCCCAGAAATCACGGACAATAGAACTTGCGTGATGTGGAAGTTAAATGAAATATACATTATTTACACTAAAAATATGAAATATGCATTTGCTTTATCGTATATCGCAGAAGCATTACGTTTCACGCAGAGCCGAAATGATAATCGGCTGGTGACTTGTTCATATGCTCTTTATTTGTCACTGTGACCCAAAATCACCAAACTTCACAGAGTAAGCTGAACCCTAATTACTGGCAAGGTCAATTGCAGATATTATGTGCAGTTTGATGAATTCCAGCATTAAAGCCGTAATATCCCATCTTGGGGAATGGCAGTTAAAATCTCTCCTGACTCAGTTTTCAATGTAATCTGCTCTAAATCCTCAATTTAGAAGAAAAATTCAGTCATCGAGTGTCAGTGTGGTCTCAGCTAATTAATGGAAAGAAATATCAGCTTATCGGCAGGCTGTTGAAGTCTTATCACACTGGTAGTCCTGGAGTAAATGTGTTTTTGATGATCAGCCTACAAAGAGCATTATTTGTTTTATGTAGAACCCTCACACACAGGTAACAATAATGAAATAATGTTCATGCAAATGTAGCCAATGTTATTACACCACAGTGTGCAAGCCATAATAACAATTCCTGCCACAAGTATAAGCCTCCAGATCTCATCTCAGGAATAAAGGCTGTACTTCCTACACAGAAAAACCATACATATGTTTTTGCAAAAGATTACAGAAACACTATTACACTAAATATCGTCTTAACTCAACCATGCCTAATGTAAATGTTCTTTTATTTGCAGCACTTGCATAGCACCCGTATCTTCAAATATTTTCTAACGTAACAGGGTTCTGAACTACTGACCACCTCTGTTCCCAAAGGAACAAGTGGTTAGGACATCTCTGGCTTTGATATTTTTATTCACCGATCCAGGAGAAGCGTACAGGTTAGAAATTCAGAATTCTAATCTGCATCCTGATCCAGGTCAGTGCCTTTGAACGCCATTGGACAACCAAGAAGGTGAGGTAAGGCGCATCAGTTATTTGATTGGCTGTCTAACACACCATATGAACAATTGTTATCAGTGCACAACCAGTGGGAGTGCATGACAGTGTGTTAAGGTGTATTGCAACACAAGTGCGTTGGCATGCCATTGTGACACTGTGACAACAGTGTAAATAAGGAAAGATATAGCACATTATTTCCCATAACAGTTATTATGTTTAGTCTTGTGACTTAGAAATAAAGAAAAATATGGTAATTCATGACTAACATCTAAGAGCATTGAGCAATCCCCCCCCCCCTAAAAAAAACGCCCCAATT
>NW_017306511.1:1523506-1536768 GCF_000935625.1 Nanorana parkeri
AGTTCCCATTTGCTAATGATTATCACATAATTAAAAGCTTGTTCGGAGGACAAGTAGCAAAATATTTTTTCCTGGAATAGCTCACCCCTCTGGAACTGTACAGACTTTCCTGCACTTGTGAAAGGCTTCATTCAGTTTTGGAAGAATGGAACTCCAATTCAGATACAGTAAGTAAGCACAGAAGAGATGCACAAAAAAAACAGTTTCTAATAGTAAACATCCACACCTGTGCTCAACCCCGATAGATCTACATGAATCCTCCTTTGATTATTAAATCAGAATATCCGTTCCATTATTCAGTACAGATGGGCTGAGCCTGTCACAAGTGTATTAAAGCCACATGACTTGACAAGGATTACATATAGTTATCTGCATCTGGAAGATGCAAAACTTGTCTGAACTAGCCATACTGCTGTGCAGAGCTGATAACCCACAAGGTGACCAAGGCAGGTACCTAGGGTCTGGTGGCAGTTCAGGGGTGTGCAGGTAGAACTGTAAATCCGAGTCACTTCTGTGCGTCTCTCAACCCGATTGCTCCTCTGTTAGACTGGGAGCACTGTGAGCCTGTTAAGGATGGAGAATTGGAGGCGATTGGGGAACTGCTGTTCTCCGATCTACTCTTCTGATCTGAACCTGGAAGTCTCTCACCTCTGAAACTTCCTCATTCAGAGGCCTGGCAAAGTGTGGGAATAAGCTGCAGATAGGAATTGTCCAACAATATGCATGCAGTGTTGGCAAAAGTATTAGGGGCCTAACATACCCCTGATGTTGCCATAAAGAGCTCCTGCCTCTACCTTTATACTCTTCCATAGAGGGTAAATTAATAAAATGTAAAAATACAAATTTCAAACAAAATGTAAGAACCCCGCACATATACAGTATACATGTGCCTATACATGTATACCGTATATACAAATTTACAAATATAGACAGACATATTTAGAGGACTACTACATTTATTTATTATTTATATAGCGCTGACAATGAATGCAGCGCTTTACATATTTGCACATTCATTCACATCAGTCCCTGAATTCTAGGAGCTTACAATCTAAGGTCTCCCTTAGATGCATACATACAGGGTCAATGTAGACAGGATCCAATTAAACCATCAGCATGTTTTTGGGGTGCGGGAGGAAACCGAAGTACCCAGAGGAACTCTACACAAGCACAGGGAGAACTCCTTACAGATAGTGTCCTGACCGGGATTTTAACCCTCAGTGCTGCAAGGCAGAAGTGCAATCCACTACACCACTGTACAGCCCATATGACGAATTAGCGATCACTACACCCACCAGAAGAAGAATATTGCAGGAACCATAATTTTGGTTTAAAGTGACATTAAAGTCAAAAACTCTTTTCCCTCCCCCATGTTAATGTTAGTACTTACCTTAAATGGTAAGTACCATTCTTCTTCTTTCGTGAGGTTTTCATCTGTCCCTCCAGTGGTGCGGAGGCTTACCGATCCAGCGCCGACTCCTCTGTCCCTGCAGGCACTTCCAATCCATCGGTGTCTGCATGCAGGTGCACGCGTCCATAGACTTACCTTGCGTCTCTGCTCGTCTCCGGGCCAAAAAGCCGAACTGCGCATGCGCCGGCCCCAAGATGCTTTGCGGCCGCCCGAGCAGTCCCGGATTCTTGGGCAGGAGCCCTCGGCCAAAACGGGGTAAGTTTAAACCGCTGTTAAAGCGTTTAAAAAAAAAAACCTTTTGCATATATTGTGTATTGTAGAATTTCCTGCAATTTTCCTGCAAGCACATACAATTTGAAGCTAGATATATTTGGTATGATCTGAGATGCAGTGATCCGCTGTGAGGTCTCTATGTAGCACTCTTATCTACATCACTATTTTGTACTATTTCCTACTGTCAGAATAAGGTAGTGGGTAGTAGAAGAGCTTGTAGTCTGTTAGAGAATAAGGGAGGATACCGAAAGTAGAAGGGTATACAATCTATTAGGGTATAAGGGAGGATGTAATATATATAATTTTAGACAGAGAAGGGTAGGATCGAAACCCCTATCAAATTACTATCCAGGACACCATGAGCAAGATTTTTCCTTATTTACTGTGCCAGTGACAATGGTTTCACCAAGCAGGGAGTAAGAAAAAATAAATCTCCAAAACTAAAACACAGGACAAAAAAATTATTTACATACATTTCTAGGAAATGCATTAAAAGTGAAAGTGTGAATGGCTTTTATCAGCAGTAAAATCCTTCTTGTATATGCCTTTAGAAATACCAAAAAAGGATTATCTTGGTTCAGACTCCAACAATGCAGGAAATGTGGAATAAAGAAAACCTTGAGGCGTCATAATTCCATGTTAGAAAAATTGGAGGGCATTGGTACAATCAGCCAGAGCACTGGAATTAAGCATCACCTAACAAATGAATGTTCCAGGGAAGAGGGGGATAAGTTGTTCTGGCAGTTGAGGTGCCCTTTGCTAAGAAAGCAATGTTATATATATATATATATTTATTAAAAAAAGTCTGTCCAAGCAATCTTTATGTAAAGAGTACTTGGACAAACTCCTTTAATATATTTAACTTTAACAAAATACAGAACAATAATTTGCTGTTGTGGAGCACAAGAAATGCCCTAAAATGTAACATCTTAAAAAACAGAAAAAACTTAAGTGAACAAGTGAGAATAGAAATATGGACCAGGCATTATTTTTTTTGTAGTAAATAATCAGACTTTGGGACTCACTAGCTAGCAAATCACTTACCAGGAAAAAGCATGCAGCTAGTGAAAAATACAGTCTGAAAGCAAACCTGCGAAAAAGCCAAGAAATGTAAAACAGCCCACAAGTTATAATTGTTAGAGAGAGTGACGTGTCAGCACTCTGTCATAAAATGTGGAGGGTGTTGTAAATCTAACTACGAGGAAAGCAAAAAATACTCTCCTGTTTGACTTTTGAAATACAGCGTAATGTTTTACCATCTGCTATTTTTAAGCTGAGGCAGAAATGAGCATATGGGTGTGCTTTTCTCCAGCAGATGTGGTCTACTTAGAAGTTATAATAATAGTCTTTCTGTAAAATAAATCATTTACATTCAAAACCTGGCTAGTTACAGCATTTGTGCTCTGGTTCTGTAGCCTGTAATTTCCAAAACTCTGAATGGCATTAATATTTTATGGCAAGTTTACAGAAGGCAATCTCACTCAGAAGAGCTTTTATTTCTTGCGTGTTACCAAAAATGGAAATGATTGAGCAGACTTTCTTACCTGATTTTAGCAACTACAGTTATAAATGATTAAGCATTGCCTGCTTTACACTAATGTAGACATGAGTAAGCCAGGACCATCTCCATTGGACATGACAAGACTAAAAATTGAGCAAGTCAGTGAAGAATGTAGCAGTTATCAAATGCCCATGACAAAATACAATATGGAGATTTCCGACCTGTTTTGCAATAGCATGTAAATGCATTAGAGATAACTGTACTTTTAATACAGCTATTTTTTAAATGCGTACCCCTTTCAAGTCTTATACTTGCCTGTTCCCGCTGCCCTGAGATCACTGCAGTGCTCTCCACTTGGGAGATTATTTCTTCTGCCCTCCTTTCAGTCATATGAAAAGTTCTTTAAAGCCCATCTCCAGACAAAGAAAAAAAACTTGCCCTGCGCTGCAAGGGTTAAGTGCAAGGGTTAAGTGCTTGTTTTTTGGGATGTAAATAAAGCCGTTTTGCTTACCTGATCCTGGCTCCCACAGCAGTCAAGGCTCACTTCTCCCCCATTGCTCAAGATGTTGTAAAGTCCCTGAGCATCCTCATATTTAATGCAGGCCAATAGACCTTCAAGACTGACAATGCCAGCGGTCCTTAGACTGCTCAAGCAAAGGGGAGAAGAGGATGCAGGGACTGGTTAAGAAGCCTAGACAGAGATGACGGAAGCAGGGACCAGGTATGTAAAACAGGTTAAATACTGTCCCCCAGACATAAACAAGCACACTCCATAGTATTCCCCTATGCTCCTTCTTGGATGCTACATAAAAATGTATGTAGGGAGGTAAAGGAAGAAGCAGATGAGTTGAGCCAGCACAGAGAGCAACTAGACACTCCCAGAAGAGTGAATGGACACCGACAACAAAAAAGCCTTTGGCCAGCACAGGCCAGCCTTGCTTACAACCACCATGCCTTTAGGCCCCGTTCACACTGAGCTATTTACCGCACGATATCGCTCTCCAATGCATCTCAATGGGGCTCTGTCCGTCGCTGTCGCGGGTCGTGTGTCGCTACAGCAGGACCCTTTTTGGAGTGGATTTTGCCGAGATTCTAGGTTGCTCAATGCAACCATTTGCGCGACAAACGCGCAAAATGCAAATCGCGCAACAAACGCGTGATTTGCGAATCGCTCAGTGTGAATGGGGCCTTATAGCAAAGAAGAGAGCATGAAAATAAACATATAAAAGGGAGAGGCCTGTGTTCCTCAATGAACTCCAAGAAAAGTATTTTACAGCAAGTACAAAAATCTGATTTTTTTTCCCCGTCTATTGGAGAGACACTTCTTACTCCCCAGCGCTTTGTCTGAAACCATTTCTGGGTGCTTTTTGACGTGTGCTTTGTATCATTGTCCTGCTGTAAAACCCATGACCTCTGACAGGGACCCAACTTTCTGACACTGGGCCCTACATTGCACCCCAGAATTATTTGGTAGTCTTCAGATTTCATAATGCCATGCACAGTCAAGACATCTAGTGCCTGAAGCAGCAAAGCAACCCCAAAACATCAGTGACCCCCCACCATGTTTGACTGTAGGGACTGTATTTTTTTCTTTAAAAGGCCTCTTTTCTTTTTCTGAAAACAGTAGAATGACGGGCTTTCCCAAAAAGCTGTAATTTTGTTTCATCTGTCCACAGCACATTCTCCCAAAAGGATTTTGGCTTCCTCAGCTAAGTTTTTGCTTTATGTTTCTGTGTCAGCAGTAAAGTCCTCCTGGGTCTCCTACCATAGCGTCCCTTTTCATTCAGATGGCGATTCAGATGGAAGTTGATGGAGAGTCTTTATCCACCATTCAAACAATCCTTCATGGCAATCTTTGAACAATTGTTCTCTTTCATCCACATCCAAGGAGATTAGTTACAGTGCCATGGGCTGTAAACTTCTAGACAATGTTGCGCACAGTGAACACAGGAACATTAAGATCTCTGGAGATGGGCTTGTAACCTTGAGATTGTCTATGCTTTTCCAAAAAACTTGAATGCAATTATTTCTTGTAATTTGGAGAAGGTGCCAATAATTCTGTCAATTCCATTTTTGGAGTTAAGCATGTAATGTGTCAGATTTGGCATTTTCCCCCCCACTTTTTTGTGTCATACCAATACAGACAAAATAAATAAACATGAGAATGCCTAAACATTTGTAATTGCAACCATTTTCTGTGTGAAGTGGTGCATTATCTGACAGAAACCTGCATCTACCTGCACTAAACGCATCAAAACGCACTAAAACGGAACGCATACAAAAAAAACAAAAAAAAACAAATAGAATTGATTGTGGCATCATGCGAGGGCATGCAGGGAGAAAAAACGCATCAAAAACGCATCACAAACGCGTCAAAACGGATCGCAATGCAACTGCGCAGACGTACGCAGCTGTGATGCATTTTCTGGTGTGAACTAACCCTCACTGTAAAGACAAGCAAGGTTTGTGCATAATAAAACAATCAAAATTTCAAACAAAATACGGGGGAGAATATTATTTTACCTTTATCTGGATGATTTAAAGTCATGATTTTCCGATGAGCTGCTCGAATCTTGGATTTGTTAGCAGATGGACTGTAAAAGTAAAGTTTTACAATAAACTGTATGAACTATCAAGTGTAAATTACATTTGATAGATTCAAACTTTTAGAACAAGCAGGACTTCTGCCATCTTGTGGTCAATACATAGTATTACATGAATATTTTAAATACAATTCTATTAGGACACTTGTCTTTTCCAAGTAATTAATTAGCTGACTCAGTAATTGTTTCTTCTACAGTTTAATTTAATGCAGTTCTGTCTAGATGAAGCAGAATAATTATTTGTAACTAAGTGGCTAAGCCAGCAATTCAGCCCTAATACCCTTGCTGATTGCGTGTTAGACACTGCAGCTCAAATTCTGACCATGACAATCATACACAATCTAAATTTTAAATCAGATTTTCATTGACAAATGTAATTAAAAACAAAAAAAACAAGAAAAAAAGCCTGTTCTATTAAAATTAAACACCCTCTGCGTTCCAGCACCTTGTCTTTCATTAAAGCAGAAAGTTTTGGGCTTATGATTATAGAGAAATGGATACAAATAGTCTTCCCAATTTCCAATGTTATATAGACACTGTAGCAGCTATGTAGTGATACAGAGAAAGAATCTGATGTTGCTGTAACATGTCATAGGGAAATTTTAAATAAGATATGCAAAGTAGACAATACATTTTTTTTGAAGTGTGATTATTAGGGATGCACCATACCGTTTTTTCGGTATAGAGTACAGATATTTTTTTCTTCGGTATTTGCCAATAATGAATACTGGAAGTCCCATTAAGCCAGGTGGCGTGTAATAACTCGCCATCCGGCTTCCCGATTATCATGGAAGCCGTCTCCATGCTCCGTCACGAGACAGCATGGAGCCGGTTTTCTGGCCAATCAGGAAGCTGGGCAGCGTGTAAGGGCACGTTGCCTTGCTTCCTGATTAGTCGAGAAACTGGCCAATCAGGAAGCCGGGCAATGAGTCATTACACGGCGCTCTTCCCGATTGGCCGAGAAGCCAGCTCCATGCTAACTCATCATCAGCCTACCAGGAAGCATGAAGCCGGCTTTCTGGCCAATCAGAAAGCCGGGCAGCGTGTAAGGACTCGCTGCCCAGCTTCCTGATTTCAAAACTTTAAGTGTCGAACCAGGCATGGGAGCATTAGGGTGCGTACGAGTACTCGCCCAAATACCCGGCATCGGCCTCGATACCGTTACTAGTATCGGTATATCCCTAGTGATTTTTTTGATTTGTGATTAAAGCCAAATAGTTATTCTTTGCAATGGTTAAAAGGATATGTCCACCTAAAAGTGATGTTTTGCTTTTAGGATGAGTACGGAGATATGAGCTTCTTATATGTTTTAGAGACTCCAACAGGATCTCCCGTCCATAACTCCTGACTCTGTCCCTGTTCAAATGGGAGTGAAGTGCTTCTGCACTCGTCGTATCCTACATAACACAAATAAAACATGGAGAGTGGGTCCTGTTTATGACCACAGGAGGTGTACAGACTGGGGAACTCAAGCACAGATATTACAGGTATATAAAAACTGTCAGGTACTATAACTTTCCATTTTCATTTGAATGGTCAAGAAACCTGCACAAGAAACAGACTACATTTCTCAGTATCTGCAATACTGTTTCTAAACAGACTGGCATCTTTGTAGAGACCAAGAGCCATCCAAATCTAACATACATTTGAACCACCAGATAGTTGTAAGGAGTTTGGCAACATAAAAGATTCCGAAATAGTAAGACACAATGGCTACACCTAATATAGGGCTCATTTATAAACAAAGAAAACAAACACTAAGGCTATGGAAATTGCAGAATAAAAGAAAGTAGATAATACCACAATCCTTTGTTTCACAATAACCATTATTTGATCATACTGTAATGTGCATGCATTAAGTTTTTCTTTCAGGCAGAATTGATTGTTTGACCAAGGACATTAAACTACAAAGTAAAAATAAGATTTCTTAACCTGCGCAGGGTTTATTATAATAGCCAATTCATCACTCATACCAGAGTTGAAGACTGTAGGATAATGCTGAAATAATCATCTAACTACAACAATAATAGAGCAGTATTGCTCCTTTGGGGTGTCTGTTTTAAAGTACAACTAAAAGCTCCTGTAAGGCACTCTAAATAAGGACTAAATCCAGTTACTATGCGATACCCAAGTATCATAAATTAAACAAAAAAACTTCCCTCATCTTCCTAGACTAAATCAAATCCTCCTTAATTTGTGTTTTACATGCTCTCCCTCCCAGGCACTGCAGGACACAGTGGGAGGGTTTCAGCAACAAAAGGTAGTGCTGTCAATCCAGAAAGCAGTGGGCAGAACTAAGTGTGGTCAGGTTCTGACTGACAAGCTACAGGCTTATAAATAAGCAGAGACAATGCAGGCAGCCACACCCCCCATAAAAAAATGTCATCCCACTGTAGCAGACACAGCCTACTTGAGAGTGACAACTCTGCTCTGATTGCAAGATTGGTGCAGCATCATTGTCACACTATCATTAGATGGCCTTGGCCCAACAGGACTTTGAGGGAAAACTAAGTGCAGATGAACTTGTAATCAAGTAGGAGGCCATAGTTCTACTTACAATAAAATATAGTATATAGTACAGTAAATCTTTGGAATTGATTTAGTCTCAGACAGACGAGTGATTGTTTTGGAAACCACAGCAGCACACCGTATCCATTGGATAATGCTCAGGGCTTTACTAGCAATAAGATGTTTGAAGGTTCACATTTCTACTTTATTTTCTTTGGTGGAAAATAGGCGGTTACTTGTCAGTGGTCTCCCTGGTGCAACTACCAGACATTCCTCTCTACCTTAGAATCCTGTGATTCCCACTTCCAAATCGACTATGCACTCAAAAAACAAGCAGGAGCAGAGCTCTGTTAATTGCACTATAGAGATGGATATTAAAAGGAGCACCTGCACCCATTTCTAGAAACAATTTAACTGGATGAAAAAATGATCTGCAGAAATCCTTTAAAACATTTATACTTGACATTTAGCATAGTCACTTTCCATGTCAAGGAGAACACAAGAAAGACACCCACCTGATGCCTAAAATTAGACTGGCTTCTCGCCTACTCATTTTCTGCTCAAATCCACCTTTGTAGTAATAGGAAAGGCTCTGCAGAAAGAGAAAAACAGGGTATATTGAAGAAATCACAGCAATGTAACGATATCGCACTCCTGGACGTGACCAGAAAGTGAATCTGGGAATTACAGTGATGGCTCATACGGTTCTGCCTTACTTAGAAAAGAAGTCAATTCACACTTACCGGAGTCGAGATTTTCTTTGCATTCTCTATGATAACTTGACCCAAGGGTTTCCACAGCTGGAGTGCAAAGCGACCTAGAAAAACCCACATAATTTATTGGTTCATTGTAGTGACTTTGTTAAAATGAAGGTTTTGAACCAAATAGAACAAACATGTTAGTAATGTGATATGCATTAAACTCATAACCTCAGGGCAACATTTGTAATAGAACTGTAATCTAGTTGTTTGGTAAATGTAAACTAATTGCAGCTTGTTATTAAATAAAGACCCTGGTTAGTTTCCTTCAGGGTATTTTAACAGTATTTCAGACAGAGAGTAAGGTAGGGATAAAAATAAAGCTACCCACAGGGATCAGCACTTATATTATTCAGGATAAGATTCTCTGTATGAGAAAATCATGCAAGATAAACCTTCTGAACTGAAACTCCCTCGTGTGGTTAATTATGACACTGAAGGATGAAACAGAAAAATTCCATCTAGGGATACTGCCTGCTCATTGCGAGTAATGCAGCACAGCTCTGGAACTAGACTTGTAAAAGAGATTTTATGGAGTACAACCTTGAATAGACATTATTACAGCAAGATGACTTTAAACAGTAAAAATGTGTTTTATCTGTGAACAACAGTATATCACAAAGTTTAGTTATAAATAAGGACATTCTTGGGAGAATTGACACTATTTCCCATTCCCATTAAAGAAGCTGTTAGTTATGTGTTTAGATGAAGCACTGAGATCTTGAGGAATGCTGAATTAAGTTTTACTTGCTTAGAAGGACATCAGAAAACAGCATTATAAAAGGAAACATATATACAGATAGAACTACCTGTGTATCATACATAAGTACACATAAGCGTATAGACTAATGTTGCACTACAGTGCCATCTACAGCTCAAATGACAATATTACATCTCTGAATGTCAGTAATACAATCAGTATGCTGTTGCATTTTCAATAGAAGGTACTCATTTTAATATGAGATTTAGATTTCAGATGCAGAAAGCTAGGCCTTAGTACCTAATCCATCATAGCTACAAGGCAGGTCTAAGTTAAAAAAGAACTCCAGAAAATTAAAAACATTTACCCTTACAGTGGTGCAACTGCACACTGCAAGGGTATCTAGGGGCCAAAATAAAGATAATACACTCACCTGATCCTGAGTCCTGCAGCAGCGAGCGCTTACCTCTCTTCCCCTAAGCTCTGGCAGAGGAATGTCACTTGGCGTACTCATATCTAATGCAGCTGCATTAGATGTGATAACATCACAGGTCCTTAGACTGCCGGAGAACCGAAGAAGAGGACGTGTGGAGCAGACTAGCAGCCGAGCGGGCTCGAGGATCAAGTGAGTATATTCCATTTATTTTAGCCCCCAGACCAAAACAAGCAATTAATGCTTGCAGTGTGGAGGTAGCCCCACTACAAGGGTTAATTTCTACATTTCATGGAGTTGTCCTTTAAAGTACATGTGAATCCTAACAATTAATTTCCCTTATTTGCTTCCTTTTGGTCTGTAAAATGTAACACTGAAAGTGTGTTTTCTTATATCCGTTTTACATACCTGTTGATTCTGTCAGAAATTTATTTAGCTCATCTCCTTATTATTTGTGCCTGCACTGTTATCAGCTCCACGAACTACAGAACACCTCCCTCATGTTATGGAGATAAGAGGAGGAGGTGTTTTGTCGTCCTAACACTTACTGTCCTACGGTGATAATGCTGCTCTTTCATCGATACAGTACAGTCAGTGAGCATTGTCCCCCTAGGACAGGAAGTGTGTTGCTGGCAGGATTACCAGGTGAAAATAAAGAAAAAAAGCCTGAAAACAGAAAACTAATGCAGCAATTACTAGGGACTGTTAAGCTGCAATATTTTCTGTTTTTGTTCTTGGGTTTAGATTGTATTTACTGATGGGCTTAAAGCATATCAAAACATTGTTATATTTGGGGGATCAATAGTTACTAGTGATAGATGTTATGAGAGTAGTCATTAGTTTTAGAGTAGTAAAATACATCATAATTATGCAGAGTTTAGGGCAGGGGTGGGCAAACTCTAGCCCTCCAGCTGCGGTGAGACTACAAATCCCATGATGCATCTGTCTCTGGGAGTCAGGCCTGTGGCTGTGAGAATCCTGCAATGATTCATGGGATTTGCCGTTCCACAACAGCTGGAGGGCTGAATGTTACCCACCCCTGGTTTAGGGAGACTAAAATGAAATAAATAGGTGAAACGTATTAAAAGGAAAAGGTAATCTGTTTGAAAAATGTTGTAGCATTGTCATAACTACCAATCAACCTTCATGTTCTGAGTCAAAACTTAATTACTTAGTACAGGGCTGGACAAATCCCAGGAGCCAATGTTCCTTAAAAAAAAGTGTCTAACTTTTGAGATTTTCTTCAGGTGGTGTGAATGGAGCCGACTAGGAAAAATCATGCTAGCACCTGGGTGGGACAGACTGGTTCCTGAATTCTATAGTAATTTGTTCACCCCCCAACTTAGTAATATTGCCTTATTTATGTCCATGTGCTTATTCGACTCAGATTATGCCCTAAAATTAAACCCTGAATACAAACTACCATAAATATTTAAACAGAGGAAAGCTCACCTGTCTCAGTTTGAACCTTAATATTGATCTCTCATTTTCCAGTGCTCCATAATCTTAGTGAATAAATGGCCTTTATATGAAAGAAAGGACTGGACACAGCTGGCCTGTTTCATATGAGCAGGGTGACCGGTGTCCTCATTGCCCTCATACAATCTATTCAGCAGCATTGGCACCACTGTGTCAGCACTGCTTGCCGGAGGCAGAGATCTGGAATAGATGGTAGCCAGGTTTACATAGCATCTCCACACTCAGTAACTCCCACCTCTTTAAAACTCTGTTCCGCCTGTTGCCATGCTCAAATCTTGTCCCTGGCTGCATTTCTGCCTTGGTGGGGAGTACAGTATTCTACAGTACAGAATGCTTACAGCTCACTGCAAAGAAGCAGAATAGTAGTCCTTCCATGTCACTATTTAACACAACTGCATTTAAAAAGGAGGTATGTAACAATCACCGAGATTCCCCATCAATGAAGGCTCGTACATGTATGCCGGGTCTGGGCTGCACATACCCAGTTTTCAGGGCCATGCTTACAGCAGCATAGCAGTAGCAGAGTATACAGCTCTACTTGCCCAGATATCAAGATGCTGCAGCTATGACAAGGAACTCGAGATTCTGCAAACCACAGCACTGCCCGTTATTAATTCACAAACCCCAAGCAAAATGTGCAGGCAGCCAGACGCACACTCTAAAGTCAGGTACACACGGTTTGAATTTTGTCTATTTGCTGATGTCGGCTTCCTTCCGCCTGGCATCCCTCAATCACCTGATCGAAGGAGCCAGATGGAAAATTCTTGGCTGAATGGAGCTAGCATCCAATCAGCTGCTAGCTTAGTTCAGGGAATCTGACAGCCGATACTAACCGCTGTCAGAATACATTGCAAGTCTACTATGAATACATAATTACCGGTGGTCTAGTAAATTAGTCAGATTTCGTCTGAGAGGAACGAGAGTATTTATTACACTGTAAATACATAAACTCATGTGTATTATTATTATTATACAGGATTTATATAGCGCCAGCAGTTTGCGCAGCGCTTTACAATATAAGGAAGACATGACAATCCCAATATAATTCAGAACAAGAATGTAAGGAGGGCCCTGTCCGTGAGGGCTTACAATCTAAAAAGGTGTACTGTATATTTTCCGAGAACACAATCCACTTGCATAGCTGTAAGAAAGTTGTAAAATTTAGAAAACACCGTGTGGTCAAATTTATTCTGGCTTCTAGTTTTCTACTTCTAAATTCTACTGAACTCTAAGGATATTGTCTCCTTAAAATGGGAAAAAAGATTTTCAGAGATAAAACAAGAAGGTACATTGAACAGTAATAAATAAGTTATGTTAACACAAAGAATAGATGGGTGGGGAGAGGTGCGGATAGTAGTCCAAGGCTCATGTAGACTAAACCAAAGAAGTTTGAATACATGTTGTGGGTGTGAAAAGTCCATTAGTGCCAATAAGGGCTGAAACCAACTAATCGATAATGAGAATCGTTGTTAACAATTCTCATCATCAGTTAGTTGGTCTGGGTCCCCTAGTTTTCTCCTCTGTGTTGGGAGCCAGTGTTTCATAGACCCCTGCAGCTAGTGCCCAGCGGTGAGAAGAGGTCCACCAAATCTCATT